>NC_082720.1:90724171-91011201 GCF_030144855.1 Hypanus sabinus | reverse complement strand
GCCCTTTTCAATTCCAGCTACAAATTCTCAATTGGATTGAGGTCTGGACTCTGGCTTGACCACTCCAGGACATTAACTTTGTTGTTTTTAAGCCATTCCTGTGTCACTTTGGCTTTATGCTTGGGGTCATTGTTTTGCTGGAAAACAAATCATCTCCCAAGTCTCAGTTCCCATGCAGACGCATCAGGTTTTCCTCCAGGATTTCCCTGTATTTTGCTGCATTCGTTTTACCCTCTGCCTTCACAAGCCTTCCAGGGCCTGCTGCAGTGAAGTATCCCCACAGCATGATGCAGCCACCACCGTGCTTCACGGTAGGGATGGTGTGTTTTTGACGATGTGTGCTGTTTGGTTTACACCAAACATAGTGTTTATTCTGATGGCCAAAGAGCTCAATTTTGGTTTCATCAGGCCATAGAACCTTTTTCCAGCTGACTTCAGAGTTTCCCACCTGCCTTCTGGCAAATTCCAGCCAAGAGTCTGAGAGTTTTTTCCAACAGTGTCTTTCTCTTTGCCACTCTCCCATGAAGCTCCTGGGTAACAGTTGTTGTATGTGCAGTCTCTCCCATCTCAGCCACTGTGTCTGTAAATAATGTGGGGAATGGGGGGGTCACACTGTGTCTGTAAATAATGTGGGGAATGGGGTGGGGTCTCACACTGTGTCTGTAAATAATGTGGGGAATGGGGTGGGGTCTCACACTGTGTCTGTAAATAATGTGGGGAATGGGGGGTCACACTGTGTCTGTAAATAATGTGGGGAATGGGGGGGTCACACTGTGTCTGTAAATAATGTGGGGAATGGGGTGGGGTCTCACACTGTGTCTGTAAATAATGTGGGGAATGGGGTGGGGTCTCACACTGTCTGTAAATAATGTGGGGAATGGGGGGTCACACTGTGTCTGTAAGTAATGTGGGGAATGGGGGGTCACACTGTGTCTGTAAATAATGTGGGGAATGGGAGGTCACACTGTGTCTGTAAATAATGTGGGGAATGGGGGGGTCACACTGTGTCTGTAAATAATGTGGGGAATGGGGGGTCACACTGTGTCTGTAAATAATGTGGGGAATGGGGGGTCACACTGTGTCTGTAAATAATGTGGGGAATGGGGTGGGGTCTCACACTGTGTCTGTAAATAATGTGGGGAATGGGGGTGGGGGGTCACACTGTGTAAATAATGTGGGGAATGGGGGTGGGGGGTCACACTGTGTCTGTAAATAATGTGGGGAATGGGGGGTCACACTGTGTCTGTAAATAATGTGGGGAATGGGGGGTCACACTGTGTCTGTAAATAATGTGGGGAATGGGGTGGGGTCTCACATGGTGTCTGTAAATAATGTGGGGAATGGGGGGTCACACTGTCTGTAAATAATGTGGGGAATGGGGGTGGGGGGGTCACACTGTGTCTGTAAATAATGTGGGGAATGGGGGTGGGGGGTCACACTGTGTCTGTAAATAATGTGGGGAATGGGGGTGGGGGGTCACATTGTGTCTGTAAATAATGTGGGGAATGGGGGTGGGGGGTCACACTATGTCTGTAAATAATGTGGGGAATAGGGGGTCACACTGTGTCTGTAAATAATGTGGGGAATGGGGGGTCACACTGTGTCTGTAAATAATGTGGGGAATGGGGGGTCACACTGTGTCTGTAAATAATGTGGGGAATGGGGGGTCACACTGTGTCTGTAAATAATGTGGGGAATGGGAGGTCACACTGTGTCTGTAAATAATGTGGGGAATGGGGGTGGGGGGTCACACTGTCTGTAAATAATGTGGGGAATGGGGGTGGGAGGTCACACTGTGTCTGTAAATAATGTGGGGAATGGGGGGTCACACTGTGTCTGTAAATAATGTGGGGAATGGGAGGTCACACTGTGTCTGTAAATAATGTGGGGAATGGGGGGTCACACTGTGTCTGTAAATAATGTGGGGAATGGGGGGTCACACTGTGTCTGTAAATAATGTGGGGAATGGGGGGTCACACTGTGTCTGTAAATAATGTGGGGAATGGGGGGTCACACTGTGTCTGTAAATAATGTGGGGAATGGGGGGTCACACTGTGTCTGTAAATAATGTGGGGAATGGGAGGTCACACTGTGTCTGTAAATAATGTGGGGAATGGGGGGTCACACTGTGTCTGTAAATAATGTGGGGAATGGGGGGTCACACTGTGTCTGTAAATAATGTGGGGAATGGGGGGGTCACACTGTCTGTAAATAATGTGGGGAATGGGGGGTCACACTGTGTCTGTAAGTAATGTGGGGAATGGGAGGTCACACTGTGTCTGTAAATAATGTGGGGAATGGGGGGTCACACTGTGTCTGTAAATAATGTGGGGAATGGGGGGTCACACTGTGTCTGTAAATAATGTGGGGAATGGGGGGTCACACTGTGTCTGTAAATAATGTGGGGAATGGGGGGTCACACTGTGTCTGTAAATAATGTGGGGAATGGGGGGTCACACTGTGTCTGTAAATAATGTGGGGAATGGGGGGTCACACTGTGTCTGTAAATAATGTGGGGAATGGGGTGGGGTCTCACACTGTGTCTGTAAATAATGTGGGGAATGGGGGGTCACACTGTGTCTGTAAATAATGTGGGGAATGGGGGGTCACACTGTGTCTGTAAATAATGTGGGGAATGGGGGGTCACACTGTGTCTGTAAATAATGTGGGGAATGGGGGGTCACACTGTGTCTGTAAATAATGTGGGGAATGGGGTGGGGTCTCACACTGTGTCTGTAAATAATGTGGGGAATGGGGGGTCACACTGTGTCTGTAAATAATGTGGGGAATGGGGGGTCACACTGTGTCTGTAAATAATGTGGGGAATGGGAGGTCACACTGTGTCTGTAAATAATGTGGGGAATGGGGGGTCACACTGTGTCTGTAAATAATGTGGGGAATGGGGGGTCACACTGTGTCTGTAAATAATGTGGGGAATGGGAGGTCACACTGTGTCTGTAAATAATGTGGGGAATGGGGGGTCACACTGTGTCTGTAAATAATGTGGGGAATGGGGGGTCACACTGTGTCTGTAAATAATGTGGGGAATGGGGCTGGGGGGTCACCCGTTCTACAAACGAAGCAGGGAAGTCGTGGGCTGTTGGGTGTTGTTATGGGTCCCGTGCCGCTCTGCGTGGGCTGTGTGCTTCTGACCCTAGGTCTGTGTCTGGCGCAGGTGAGCAAGCAGAAGGCGGAGGCGAGATTGACGTTACTGCGAACGGCCGGAGTGGAGGTGGACGTCTGGGTCAGTAGCACCATGTCACAGGCGCAGGAGGAACTGGAGCGGGAAAGGAGGCTGAGCGAGGCCCGTGTCTCCAATGGAGGTCCTGAGGTGAGAGACCTCTTCCCTCCAAACACACTCCTGTTGTCCCTACTCACTGACCCCCCCCCCCCCCACCATGACACCACATCACCTGTCTGCCATTGTCACAGCGCCCATCGTCTGAGTGGACAGAGTCTTAAGGGTTTCACTCTTCAAGGCTTCAGTCAGAGAAAGCAAAGGAAAGAAATATCTGCTCAGTTTGGTAATGATGACAGGCAGGATAGTGCAATGTTCCTCTTCCAGGATGTGGGAAGGCAGGGAGACCTCCGTGTCCCTGACAACTACAACTGGGAGAAGCGCATCCAGCTGCAGCTTCTAACAATCCGAACTGGATGAACTCTGGATCACTCAGGAGGCTGAAAGGTGATAGATAGGTAGTTACACCCAAGGTGCAGGACACAGGGAACTAGGTGACAGTCAGGAAGTGGAAAGGGGTTAAGGAGACAGTGCAGAGTTCCCCTGTGGTTATCCCCCTCAACAACAAGTATATCACTTTGGGCACTTTTGGGGAGGGTGGGGGAGGCGGGCGGTGACCTAACAGAGGAAAGTCACAGTGCTCAGGTCTCTGGCACTGAGTTTGGCACTGTGACTTAGACTGGAAGGGGCAAGAAGAGGCACACTGTGGTGATAGAGGTTTTGTTAGTTAGGAGAATGGACAGGAGGTTCTGTGGGAGAGATATCTCAAATCGAGTCCTCAGCATTCATAAGTTGGGTGAAGAGCCAGAAGTCGTGGTCCATGTAGGTACCAATGTCATGGGTAGGATGAGTGATGATAGGGAGTTCAGGGCATCAGGTGATAGGTTAAAGGGCTGGACTTCCAGGGTTGTGATCTCAGGATTACTCCCATGCTACGTGCTAGGACGATTATACAGTTTAATACGTAGTTCAGGAGTTAGAGCAGGAGGGAGGGCATAAGATTTTTCGATCTTTGGACTGTCTTCCAGGGAAGGTGGGACTTGTACTAATGTCCTACTGGTAAGGTTTGTTAATGCTGCACGGTAAGGTTTAAACTAGAGTTGCAGGGGGATGGGAACCAGAGTGCCAGAACAGTTAGTGGAGAGGTTGTGTTGGGATGTAATGTTAAAATTGTACAAGGCATTGGTGAGGCCGAATTTGGAGTATTGTGTACAGTTCTGGTCACTGAATTATAGGAAAGATGTCAACAAAATAGAGTACAGAAGAGATTTACTAGAATGTTACCTGGGTTTCAGCACCCAAGTTACAGGGAAAGGTTGAACAAGTTAGGTCTTTATTCTTTGGAGCGTAGAAGGTTGAGGGGGGACTTGATAGAGGTATTTAAAATTATGAGGGGGATAGATCGAGTTGACGTGGATAGGCATTTTCCATTGAGAGTAGGGGAGATTCAAACAGGAGGACATGAGTTGAGAGTTAAGGGGCAAAAGTTTAAGGGTAACATAAGGGGGAATTTCTTTACTCAGAGAGTGGTAGCTGAGTGGAATGAGTTTCCAGTAGAAGTGGTAGAGGCAGGTTTGATATTGTCATTTTTTAAAAATTGGATAGGTATATGGACAGGAAAGGAATGGAGGGTTATGGGCTGAGTGCAGGACGGTGGGACTAGGTGGGATTAAGCATTCGGCATGGACTAGAAGGGCCGAGATGGCCTGTTTCCGTGCTGTAATTGTTATATGGTTATAAGACCTCAAACAAAGTTAGGAATCAAAAGGTTGGGCATGGTGTGACAAAATGGAGAAAGGGTGAATACAGGACTGAAGGAGTTGTGAGTGGTACATGAAATAAGGTAGATGAACTTGCAGCAGAGTTGCAGATTGGCAGGAATGATGTTGTGAGCATCATTGGATCATGGGTGAAAGAAGATTATAGCTGGGAGCTTAAATGTCCAAGAATGGGCAGGAAGGCAGAGAGGGCAGCGTTGCTCTGTTGGTAAAAAATGGAATCAAATCTTTAGAAAGAGGTGACAGAGGGTTGGAAGGTGTTGAATCATTGTGGATAGATCTCAGGAACTGTAAGGCAAAAAAGACCCTGATGGGAATTGAATGTAGACCCCCAACAATTGTAAAAGTGTGTCTACAAAACACATCAGGAGATAGCAAATGCATAGCGAAAGGGCAATGTTACAATAGTCATAGGGGATTTAAAAATGCAAGTAGATTGGGAAAATCGGGTTGATGCTGGATTCCAGGAGGGGGAGTTTCTACAATGCCTATGAGTTGGTTTTTTAGAGCAGCTCATGGTTGAGCCCACTAGCGGATCCGCTATTCTGGATTGGGTGTTGTGCAATGAACCAGAATAGATCAGAGAGCTGAAGGTAAAAGAATCCGAAGGGAAAAATTATCATAACAATTAAATTCACTCTGAAAATTGAGAAGGAGAAGCTGAAGTTGCAGTATTATACTGGAGTAAAGGGAATTACAGAGGCATGAGAGAGGAGTTGGCCAGAGCTGATTAGAAAAGAACACTGGCAGGGATGACAGCAGAGCAGCAGTGGCTGGAATTTCTGGAAGCAATTTGGAAGGCACAGGATATAAGCATCCCAAAGAGGAAGAGGTATACTAAAGGAAAGATGACACAACCATGGCTGGCAGAAGTCAAAGCCAACATGGAAGCCAAAGCGAGGGCATATAATAGGACAAAAATTAGGGTAAGTGAGAAGGTAGCTAAGTCATCTGGACTAGATGGTGTGCACCCCAGAGTTCTGAAAGAGGTGAGTGAAGAGATCGTGGAGGCATCAGTTATGCTCTTTCAAGAATCACGAGATCCTGGAATGGTCCTAGAAGACTGGAAAATTGCAAATGTCACTCCACTCTTCAAGAAGGGAGAGAGGCAGAAGAAAGGAAACTATAGGCCAGTTAGTCTGACCTCAATTGTTGGAAAGATGTAGAGTCAATTATTAAGGATGAGGTCTCAGGGTACTTGGAGGCACAAGGTAAAATAGGCTGAAGTCAGCATGGTTTCCTCAAGGGAAAAACTTGCCTGACTTATCTGTTAGAATTCTTTGAAGTAACAAGCAGGATGGTGCAGGTGGAACCTGTGCAAGAGAGACGGGTTACACCTGAACTACAAGTAGACCAATATCCTTGCAGGGAGGTTTGCTAGTGCTGTTGAGGAGGGTTTAAACTATATTTGCAGGGGGATGGGAACCAGAATGCCAGAGCAGATAGTGGAACGAGGGTGAAAATAAATGATGTTAATCTTCTGAGGTGTGTCTATTTCAATGCGAGGAGTATTGTGGGGAAGGCTGACGAGCTGAGGGCGTGGATTGACACATGGAATTCTGACATTATTAGCCATTAGTGAAACTTGGCTACAGGAGGGGCAGGACTAGAAGCTTAATGTTCCAGGGTTCCAATGTTTCAGACATGATAGAGGCAGAGGGATGAAGGGTGGGGGCAGGGGGTGGTATTGCTAGTCAGGGAAAATGTTACAGCAGTGCTCAGGCAAGACAGATTAGAGGGCTTGTCTATATGGGTGGAGCTGAGAAACAGGAAAGGTATGACCACGTTAATGGGGTTGTATTATAGACCACCCAATAGTCAGCGAGAATTGGAGGAGTAAATCTGCAGAGAGATAGCAGACAACTGCAGGAAGCATAAAATTGTGATAGTAGGGGTTTTTAATTTTCCACACATTCATTGGGATTCCCATACTGTTAAAGGTCCAGAAGGGTTAGAGTTTGTAAAATGTGTTCAGGAAAGTTTTCTAAATCAATATATAGAGGTACCGACTAGAGAGGATGCAATATTAGATCTCCTATTAGGAAATGAATTAGGGCAGGTGACGGAAGTGTGTGTAGGGGAACACTTTGGTTCCAGTGATCATAACAACATTAGTTTCAACTTGATCATGGATAAACATAGATCTGGTCCTCGGGTTGAGGTTCTAAACTGGAAAAAGGTGAAATTTGAAGAAATGAGAAAGGATCTAAAAAGCGTAGATTGGGACAGGTTGTTCTCTGGCAAGGATGTGATTGGTAAGTGGGAGGTCTTCAAAGGAGAAATTTTGAGAGTGCAGAGTTTGTATGTTCCTGTCAGGGTTAAAGGCAAAGTGAATAAGGAACCTTGGTTCTTGAGGGATATTGGAACTCTGATAAAGAAGAGAGAGAGAGATGTATGACGTGTATAGGAAACAGGGAGGAAATAAGGTACTTGAGGAATAAAAAAAGTGCAAGTAAGTACTTAAGAAGAAATCAGGAGGGCTAAAAGAAGACATGAGGTAGCTTTGGCAGTCAAGGCGAAGGATAATCCAAAGAGCTTCAACAGGTATATTAAGAGCAAAAGGATAGTAAGGGATAAAATTAGTCATCTTGAAGATCAGAGTGGTCGGCTATGTATGGATCCAAACGAAATGGGGGAGATCTTAAATGGGTTTTTTGTGTCTGTATTTACTAAGGAAACTGGCATGGAGTCGATGGAAATAAGGCTTATGAGTAGTGAGGTCATGGAACCTATACAGTTTGAAGAGGAGGAGGTGCTTGCTGTCTTGAGGCAAATCAGAGTAGATAAATCCCCAGGACCTGACAGAGTATTCCCTCGGACCTTGAAGGAGACTAGTGTTGACATTGCAGGGGCCCTGGCAGATATATTTAAAATGTTGGTATCTACAGGTGAGGTGCCAGAGGATTGGAGGATAGCTCATGTTGTTCTGTTGTTTAAAAAAGGCCCTAAAAGTAATCCAGGAAATTATAGGCCGGTGAGTTTGACATTGGTGGTAGGTAAATTATTGGAAGGAGTACTAAGAGATCGGATCTACAAGTATTTAGATAGACAGGGACTTATTAGGGAGAGTCAACACGGCTTTGTGTGTGGTAGGTCATGTTTAACAAATCTATTAGAGGTTTTCGAGAAGGTTACCGGGAAAGTGGATGAAGGGAAGGCAGATGATGTTGTTTACATGGACTTCAGTAAGGCCTTTGACAAGGTCCCACATGGGAGGTTGGTTAGGAAGATTCAGTCGCTAGGTATACATGGTGAGGTAGTAAATTGGATTAGACATTGGCTCAGTGGAAGAAGCCAGAGAGTGGTAGTGGAGAATTGCTTCTCTGAGTGGAGGCCTGTGACTTGTGGTGTGCACAGGGATCGATGCTGGGTCCATTGTTATTTGTCATCTATATCAATGATCTGGATGATAATGTGGCAAATTGGATCAGCAAACCTGCTGGTGATACAAAGGTTGGAGGTGTAGTGGACAGTGAGGAAGGTTTTCAAAGCTTGCAGAGGGATTTGGACCAGCTGGAAAAATGGGCTGAAAAATGGCAGATAGAGTTTAATACAGACAAGTGTGAGGTATTACACTTTGGAAGGAAAAAACAAGGTAGAACATACAAGGTAAGTGGTAGGACACTGAGGAGTGCAGTAGAACAGAGGGATCTGGGAATACAGATACAAAATTCCCTAAAAGTGGCATCACAGGTAGTTAGGGTAGTAAAGAAAGCTTTTGGTATGTTGGCCTTTATAAATCATAGTTTTGAGTATAAGAGCTGGAATGTTATGGTGAGGTTGTATAAGGCATTGGTGAGGCCGAATTTTGGAGTATTTGGTCACCTAATTACAGGAAGGATATTAATAAGGTTGAAAGAGTGCAGAGAAGGTTTACAAGGATGTTGCCGGGACTTGAGAAACTGAGTTACAGAGAAAGGTTGAATAGGTTAGGACTTTATTCACTGGAGCGTAGAAGAATGAGGGGAGATTTGATAGAGGTGTATAAAATTATGATGGGTATAGATAGAGTGAATGCAAGCAGGCTTTTTCCACTGAGGCTAGGGGAGAAAAAAACCCAGAGGACATGGGTTAAGGGTGAAGGGGGAAAAGTTTAAAGGGAACATTAGGGGGGACTGTTTCACACAGTGGTGGGAGTGTGGAATGAGCTGCCAGATGAAATAGTAAATGCGAGCTCACTTTTAACATTTAAGAAAAACTTGGGCAGGTACATGGATGAGAGGTGTATGGAGGGATATGGTCCAGGTGCAGGTCAGTGGGACTAGGCACAAAAATGGTTCAGCACAGACAAGAAGGGCCAAAAGGCCTCTTTCTGTGCTGTAACATTCTATGGTTCTATGGATAGACAAAGGAAAATCATTTGTGTTGTGTACGTGGATTTTCAGAAGGCCTTTGATAAGGTGCCACATACGAGGCTGTTTAACAAGTTGTGAGCCCATGGTGTTACAGGAAAGATTCTGGCATGGATAAAGCATTGGCTGATTGGCAGGAGGCAAAGAGTGGGAATGAAGGGAGTCTTTTCTGGTTGGCTGCTGGTGACTAGTGGTGTTCCACAGGGGTCGGTGTTGGGATCGATTCTTTTTACGCTAGTTGTCAGTGATTTGGATGATGGAATTGATGGCTTTGTTGCAAAGTTTGCAGACGATATGATAGGTGGAGGGACAGGTAGTTTTGAGGAAGTAGAGGGGCTACTGAAGGACAGACAGATTAAGAGAATGGGCAAAGAAATGGCAGATGGAATACAGTGTTGGGAAGATATGGTCATGCACTTTGATAGAAGAAATGAAAGGGTTCTAAATAGAAGGAAAATACAAAGACCTGAGGCGCAGAGACCTACGAGCCCTTGTGCAGGTTTCCTGAAGGTTAGTTTACAGGCTGAGTCTGTGGGGAGGAAGGTAAATGCTATTTACCTTTTCAAGCGGACTCGAATATAAAAACGGGGTTGTGATGTTGAAACTTTATAAAGCACTGGTGAGGCCTCGGTTGGAGAATCGTGAGCACGTTTGGGCACCTTATCTTAAAAAGGATGTGCTGAAACTGGAGAGGGTTCAAAGGAGGTTCACGAAAATGATTCCAGGATTGAATGGCTTGTCATATGAAGAGCATTTGATGGCTCTGGGCCGGTATTCATTGGAATTCAGAAGAATGAGGGGTGACCTCATTGAAACCAATCAAATGGTGAAAGACCTTGATAGAGTGGATGTGGAGAGGATGTTTCCTATAGTGGGGAGTCTAAGACCAGAGGACACAGATAGAGTGGATGTGGAGAGGATGTTTCCTATAGTGGGGGAGTCTAGGACCAGAGGACACATAGAGTGGATGTGGAGAGGATGTTTCCTATGGTGGGAGAGTCTAAGACCAGAAAAGAGGGGCATCCTTTTAGAACAGAGATGAGGAGGAATTTCTTTAACTGGGGAGTGGTGAATCTGTGAAATTCATTGCCACAGGCAGCTGTGGAGGCCAAGGCGTTATGTATATTTAAGGCAGACGTTGACAAATTCTTGTTTAGTCAGGGCACGAAAGGATACAGGGAGAAGGCGGAGACTGGGGCTGAGAGGAAAATTGGACCAGCCATGGTGAAGTGGCAGAACAGACTCGATGGGCCAAATGGTCTAATCCTGCTCCTATATCTTCTGGTCTTACGGTTTTCACAGTTCACTGAGTTGGATTTCGCTGACTTTGAAGAGTTTGAGGATGGCAACGAGAGTACGGAAGAAAATCAGGAGCAGGCTCACTTCTCCGGTCCTCATCTCTACCCTGTGCACTGTACTGCAATCTACAGTTACCAGGTACCTCCAGCTCCCCTTCCACAGTGTCACCCTCCATCAGTACCACCCCTTTTGGAACAAAACTATAAACGCTGATTCACACAAAAATACACAAACATTCAGTATTTACAAGATAAATTCAAATTGAAATATGATTATTACTGTCCATAAAACAGTCAATTCACCTCTCCTGGAATTCCCCCTCTTTGCCCATTGTGACCAAGGACAGCCAGGCACAAAGGTATCCTTGGAAGAGGGGCAGGCATTCGGCCCAGGCAGAGCTCTCGACTTTCCACGGCCTAGACCCGTGAATGGCCAACTTGGCCAGGCCCAGGAGATCCCTCTCGCAACCCACCCCCTTCCAGACTGTTTGCCCGTCCACAAGAGTTGCGGGGCTGAAGTGTAGACAGAACCTGAGCAGCAGCTCTCTCAAATACTCAAACAGGACCGTAACCTCTCACACTCCATATAACTGTGGTACACTGATCCCTCCCAGCCACAGCATGGACAGCTGGACGTGCTGTCAGTGAACCTGCTCAAAAACCTGTTGTATGGACCCTTCCACCCCGGGTCCCCTGCGTAAAGAGATTTCCACTGCCAGGTGTTACGACAGACCGCCATGGTGAATCTGGTGGAGAGATGGAGGTAGGGAAGAGAAAGGTGCACAGGCAGAGTCGATACAGGAATGGTCTCGATGCCCCATGGAAGGGTACCCTGGGCATCCCTGCAAGACGGCTCACGTTTTGTGGTATCTCGAGCCTTGGGTCCGATGAGCAGTTCCAGCTGACCTGGTGTTCGTACAGCTGCGACCCTCTCCATGACACCTACCATGATGGGATGGGTTCCAGTTCCCTCACATCTGAAGCACCATGGCCAGCCAAGACTACACCCCATACCTGCAACAGATCTAGATAAAACGGAGGCAGTTCCCTCAAAGTTGATGCAGTCCGCTGGAAGCCGCGTGCCCTCCTGCAGGCAATATCCCCGGTGGAAAAACTGTGTAGCGAGCCTACGCCATCTTGGGGCCTAGCCTATTCAATCTTTCCTTGTAACTCAGGTCCGCCAGATTCGGCAACATCCTTGTAATTTTTGTCTGTACTCTTTCAACCTTGTTTACATCTTTCTTGCAGGTAGGTGATCAAAACTACACGATACTCCAAATCCCTGTACCCACAGGGCTTTGCCCCTCCCCAAGGAATATGCACTGTTAGTGAGTAGTCTTCACCAAAGGCAAGTCTGCCTCCCCACACGGCCCCTCTACAATGGTGCCGCTCACCAGCCTAGAGATCCACGCTCAGGAGATGCCGTCCCAGAGGGCCCCAGTATGACAGGGCTATCCTTTTGCTGTTTGGGGGGGGAGCATACTCCAAGCATGCAGCCTTAACCAGGGGTAAATCCTCCTCCTCATTTGGCCCCGGTTCTCTAGTCTCGGGACACATCCCTCTGAGTTTTTAGACCACAGGTATGCTGAGGCAGCCTGACCTCCGACATCACTTCCCCTCGCCCGACTTCCCCAGGTTGTTGCTGTATCTCAGATGCCACAGCGCTGTCTGTGTCTGGTTCAACAGTAACCAGCTGCTCCTTCTCCGGGGACGAAACTTTCAGATTCTTCTTCTATATCTTTACCTTCCGCACCGATCCCCAACTTCTAATGCCAGTGGCACCGTCGGGGTGGGGGGAGATGGGATGGAACAGCGGGGGGTGGGTTAGTGGGCAAAGGCCTGGGGAAGTATCACCCTGTGCCTGTGAGGCAGAGTTGGCAGCCTGGCAGTTTAGGCAGTTCTTCCAAATATGCCCAATCTGTTTTGTAGGCGTGGCATTACAGATTTCCTGTAGCCCATAGGATGGTTTAATAATGCCCCTGAGGCTGTTCCTCGACATCCCCTCTCTGCTGCAGCTACATAAGAAGGCGGCGCTGGAAGGAGAAAAGGTGTAGTGGTGCCCTGTTCCAATTCAACTGTGCTGCTGGGATGGTATGCAGCCCAGCCCTACACCCAGCAAAAAGTCTCAAAGAAAGTAGCTCGTGGAGGGATGGAGAAGCAGAAAAGGCTGTGGATAGGCCGGGAAGTCCGTGAGGTGTTAAAACCTCACCGCCACCCGTGCCATTGCAAAAACAAGGGCAGCTCCTGGGCCACTCCAGTCTTCCCGCAGCTGTCGAGAGTCCAATCCTCTTCACCCAGTCACCCTGCACCAGGCACTCCAAACGGAAAGGGATTGAACAGAATAAAACCATCCCCACTCCCAGCAAAGTTTAGACTCAAAATGTTTGCCATTTGCCAGCGGCAGCCACTGCTCAGCATTCGAGAAACATGAGCCAAGAAACTTCAACAAACAGTCCTTCAGCAAAGAAACTGATCTAGTCTGCCGCCAAGATGGCAATCTGCAGTCCCAAAGCATTCAGGCAATCTCCAGATATCTTCTTTTAGGATTTTGCTGCAAATGTTTCAACTTTAGGAGAGAGCTCTGTCAGTGTGACCCTCAGCACTTTCAGGAACCCCATCACCAGGTCACTGGGACACATTCCTCTCATCTTCACCTACCAACCCTGTCACCCTGTGATCCCGCTGTCCCCGGCTCGATCACTGTCTCCTCTGCTGAGCCTCTGAGAACCACAGCACTGGAGCGTCAGATCATTCTCGTATGTCCCCTCCACCCCCTCTCGCTGTCCCCACATCCTTCCGGGTACACAGCCCAGGACTGAGTACCCGCTCCCCACTGGGCCAGCAGCCTGAGTGACGTCCCAGCCCGAGCAGCTGGGCTGCACTGACCATTCTGCATGTCTCTGACCACAGGCGGTGCAAGCCGATGAACTGACCATCACGCAGGGCGAGGCCCTCGAAGTGATTGAGGATGGTGACACAGAGGGCTGGGTGAAGGTGAGCTATCTCCTTGCTTTTACCCCAAGTCCATCAGCTGGGAGCAATCCTCATTCAAAACCAACTGAGCCTGGGATATCTTCTGGTCTCTGCTGGTCCTTG
The DNA here is from genome assembly GCF_030144855.1 of Hypanus sabinus. Classification (NCBI taxonomy): domain Eukaryota; kingdom Metazoa; phylum Chordata; class Chondrichthyes; order Myliobatiformes; family Dasyatidae; genus Hypanus; species Hypanus sabinus. The sequence continues at coordinate 90,997,439 of NC_082720.1, read as the reverse complement.
TAGCCACGCTGGGAGTCTCTGCTGGTCTTGTAGGACTCTCTGACGGTCCTTGTATCTGTTTTGGGATTTTCTACTGGTTCCTGTGACTGTGCTGGGAATCTCTGCTAGTGCCTGTAGCTGATCTGGGAATCTCTGGCTCCTGTGACTATTGGGAATCTCTGTTGGTCCCTGTAACTGAGCTGGGAATCTTTGGTTGCTGTGACTGTGTTTGGTCCATGTGGCTGTGCTGGGATGTGACCTTTCAGCAATGGAGTTGCAAGAGTTGTATGGTGAGTCCAGTACCTCTGGAATGGCCACACACCAGTGGCATCTCCCTAACAAAATGCGGTAGGTCAGGCAGCATGTAAGGAGCGAATAAGCAGCTGATGTTTTGGGCCGAGACCCTTCATCAGGACCAGATACATCAATTGTTGATTCCTCTCTACAGATGCTGCCTGACCTGCTGAGTTCTTCTGGCATTTTGTGTGTGTGGCTCTGGGCCTGGGGTCCGCTGTCTGCTTTGACATTGAATCTGATCAGATTTCTGACCCAAACTTGCTCTTGTGCTGTGATGTTCTAGGCCAGGGTAGCATTGTTGGAAAGAGTGAATGGAAAGAAGTTTTAAATGGAATTTACGAGATGGTAAAGGTGGCGTGCTTGTCCTCATTGTTTGAGGTGTTGAGAATGAGTCAGGAAGTCATGTTGCAGTTGGGTTAAACTTTTGTCCAACCGTGTCCGGAGCATTGTGTACCATTGTGCCCATTATAGGAAGGATGTCAAGGGTGGAGAAGAGGTTTAACAGGCTGCTGCCTGGATTAGAAGGCTTGTGCTATCACGAGAGGCTAACAGCTTGGGTTGTTTTCTCTGGAGTGCCGGAGGCTGAGGGGAGATCTGACAGTGAGAGGCAGAGTCGGTATCTTTTCCCAAGGGTTCAAACGTTTGATACCAGAGGTTCCTCCAGCGAGAGGCATAAGTTTAAAGGCAATGTAATAATAACAACTTTATTTACAGAGCACTTTTCACACAGACTCTGGGTCAAAGTGATTTACAATGCAAACATGAAAATAAAATAACAATAAACATGAAAATAAAAGACAGAACAATGTTAGTTAAAAATGAGGTTAAATAAATAGGTTTTGAGCTGGTGTTTAAAATGCCAGCTGAGTCTGCACCCCTATAGTTTCAGATATTGAATTCCACATTTTTGGAGCGTAGTTCAAAAAGCTGACCTGACCATCTTTTGACGAAGGTTGTTTAAATTTAAGAAACTGACAGGAGAGACCTGAGATCTCAAGCAGGATTACAAAACGAAAATGGTTCTGTGATGTACTCCAGTCCCAGACCATTGAGAGCTTTAAAAACAAGTAAGAGAACTTTAAAATTATTTCTAAAAGATTCAGGAAGCCAATGTAGAGTAGCTCGTACAGGAATGATATATTCCCTCATCCTGGTTTTGGTTAAAAGTCTCACAGCGGTGTTCTGAACGAGCTGAAGTTTGTCTATAGATTGCTTTGGAAGGCCAGTAAAAAGTGCATTGCAGTAAACTAGTCTATCGGATATAAGGGTGTGAATTAGCTTTCAGTAAAGCGAGATGTACAGGGCAAGTGTGTGGTGGGTGACTGGAATGGTGGTGGAGCAGATACGAAGGCGGTGGACATTGGAAAGGACAGGAACCGGAAGGATGTGCATCACGTACAGGGAGAAGGGCTTCATTTATTCAGCATTGAGGTCAGCACAGATTGTGTGGGCTGGGGAGGGCCTGTTCCGCAATGGAGTCCAGATGGAGGGAGGGAGGGCCTGTTCACATTGGAGTGCAGATGGGGCTGGGGAGGGCCTGTTCCACAATGGAGTGCAGATGGAGGGAGGGAGGGCCTGTTCACATTGGAGTGCAGATGGGGCTGGGGAGGGCCTGTTCCACAATGGAGTGCAGATAGAGGGAGGGAGGGCCTGTTCACATTGGAGTGCAGATGGGGCTGGGGAGGGCCTGTTCCACAATGCAGATAGAGGGAGGGAGGGCCTGTTCACATTGGAGTGCAGATGGAGGGAGGGAGGGCCTGTTCACATTGGAGTGTAGATGGAGGGAGGGAGGGCCTGTTCACATTGGAGTGCAGATGGAGGGAGGGAGGCATGGTCACATTGGAGTGCAGATGGAGGTGGTCATGGTTAAATGCACGTGCTCCCCTCTCCCACAGGCTCGGAACATCTCAGCACAGATCGGCTACATTCCCGAGAGTTACCTTCAGTTCCCGAGTGGAGCCAATCCCAGCAGGAACTCCTCAGACATTCAGGATGTGAGTTGGAATTTCACACCAGGCGGCCCCACAGAGCAGGCAGCATCTGGAGGTAGGTCACTGACAAAAGTGCGGTACCGAGGGAGGGTCGCACTGTGGGAGGGGTGGTACCGAGGGAGGGTCGCACTGTGGGAGGGGCGGTACCCAGGGAGGGTCACACTGTGGGAGGGGCGGTACCCAGGGAGGGTCACACTGTGGGAGGGGCGGTACCCAGGGAGGGTCACACTGTGGGAGGGGCGGTACCGAGGGAGGGTCGCACTGTGAGAGGGGCGGTACCGAGGGAGAGTCGCACTGTGGAAGGGGCGGTACCGAGGGAAATTCGCACTGTGGGAGGGGCGGTACCGAGGGAGGGTCGCACTGTGGGAGGGGCGGAACTGAGGGGGGGTCACACTGTGGGAGGGGCGGTACCGAGGGAGGGTCACACTGTGGAAGGGGCGGTACCGAGGGAGGGTCGCACTGTGGGAGGGGCAGTACTGAGGGAGATTCACACTGTGGGAGGGACTGAGGGAGGGTCACACTGTGGGAGGGGCGGTACTGAGGGAGATTCACACTGTGGAAGGGGCGGTACCGAGGGAGGGTCGCAATGTGGGAGAGGTGTAATGAGAGAGAGGCTCAACCTGTAGGAATTCTGTCCTAAAGTTGAAAATTTGTGGCAAAATCACAAAGAAAGGATTTGGGGACTGTAGCATTCTCGCTCGGGTGTAATGGAAACGCTGAATTAAACGCAGAGATAAACCGTAGTCAATGAGAACAAGGTCGCAGTAAGATTAACCATTTACTGTTCACTCTTCACATTAACATATGGTGAAAACTGTTGATAAAACAATACAAGATTGATACAGTATTTGTTCCCTTCTTGATATCACATTTACATTGTAAATACTTGTAAAAGTAAACTACAACTACATTGCATTAAAGTGCAGCATACAGCCTACACCATGGACCGCTTTAAATACACTTCAACACAAACTATCCGCAACTCTTTAACTAACGAAAACATAAATATTATCGACCGTCGTTACTTTTAACAGGATCGGCGTTAACATTTTAATTCAACGTATCGATTATCTATTAACTTACAGCGTTGCTCTCACTGTGATTTCTAATGCTTGCAAACAACTTCTTGCTCGGGTCTGCCTCGTGCGAGCCCCCACCCTTGCGTCGATCCCAAACCTGTATTTTCCCACAAGACGTAGCGAAACCGGATGTGACGTCATCGCATGCCGATATATTTTACAGGCAATGAATATACTTAAAACAATTCTAATTCTAACTAGAAAATACTAACAAATGAATTACTAAGTGAAAATATTATAAACTAAATAACTGCCATAAAGGCAACACAGGGACCATCAGAAGACTTTGGGAGTGTGGAGTATCATCTCAGCAGTGGACTGAAAGTTTCTGTTTGGTGAAGTTTTTCGGGCCATGTCTATTTAGCACTGAGCAGTGGGTGCGCATGGCAATGGGGGATTCCCGGGAATGATAGGTCGTCTCAGGGAATTGAGTATATTGTAGATGATAAAAAACTTTATTTCACTAACTGTATTGTAACCCCCAATCTCTGTATGTCTTTTGTATTTGAATAATGTTTTGTATGGTTTAAAAAAAGCAGTGGTACCGAGGGAGATGAGGTGAGGTGCCGAGGGAGATGAGGTGAGGTGCCGAGGGAGGACCACCTCATCTTTTCGACCCCTTCAACTTTCTACCCTGTCTCTGTCCCCCAGGTGGGCGTGGGCTGCCTTGGCCCAGGGAAGGATCTCCCTGGGTGCTGGCACGGAGGGAACATTGACAGCTTTCTCTAGTGGCATTGAGGGAGTGTGGGCCTGCTGGGTTGGAGATGGGGTGGCCCCGTTTCCGCGATTCCTCATGGCTTGCTCTCCCCACAGAACGCCTGGCTGTGGCGCTGTACGACTACCAGGGGCAGAGCAACGAGGAACTGTGTTTCCCAGAGGGAGCGGTCATCCGGGTACTGCACACCGGGGCGTGCGGAGTGGACGACGGATTCTGGAAGGGGGAGTACAGTGGACGAGCTGGCGTCTTCCCTTCCCTGCTGGTGGAGTTGCTGAGTGAGGGCCGAGCGGATCCTGAGCTGGATCCGGAGGCGGTACGTTCCCTCAGATACCCTTGCCCCGTCTGCTCCATCACCCTCCCCTGTGCCTGCACTTCGCACCGGATCATCTAATGGTTTAATCATCGTCTCCAAACCTCTATGTAAAACCCAACCCTTTGTACTGTCGGGGGCGACTGCCCGGTCCGTCTGTGTTCCTGGGTCCTGCCTTGGTTGATAGTACACAGCACAGTACAGCCCTTCGGACTACCATGTTGTGCCAACATCTTAACCAACTCCAAGACCTATCTAACCCTTCCCTCCTCCATCACTCTCCATTCTTTTATCAACCATGTGGTTAGCTAAGAGACTCTTAAATCTCCCTAATGTACCTGCCTCTAGCACCAACCCTGGCAGGGAGTTCCACACACCAACCAGTCTCTGTGTAAAAAGAACCCTTTGTCCGACATCCCCCCCCCCCCCCCCCCATACTTTCTTCTAATTTCCTTAACATTACACCTCTTGTTTTAGCCATTTCTACCCTGGGGAAAGTCTCTGGCTGTCCACTCATTCAATACCTCCTATCATCTCGTACACCTCCAACAAATCACACCTCATCCTCCTTCAGTTCAGACAGAAAACCCCAAGCTCACTGGTCCCATCGTCATAAGACAAGGTCTCTGATCCAGGCAGCATCCTGGTAAATCTCCTCTGCACCCTCTCTGATCCAGGCAGCATCCTGGTGAATCTCCTCTGCACCCTCTCTAATCCAGGCAGCATCCTGGTAAATCTCCTCTGCACCCTCTCTAATCCAGGCAGCATCCTGGTAAATCTCCTCTGCACCCTCTCTAATCCAGGCAGCATCCTGGTAAATCTCCTCTGCACCCTCTCTAATCCAGGCAGCATCCTGGTGAATCTCCTCTGCACCCTCTCTAATCCAGGCAGCATCCTGGTAAATCTCCTCTGCACCCTCTCTAATCCAGGCAGCATCCTGGTGAATCTCCTCTGCGCCCTCTCTAATCCAGGCAGCATCCTGGTGAATCTCCTCTGCACCCTCTCTAATCCAGGCAGCATCCTGGTAAATCTCCTCTGCACCCTCTCTAATCCAGGCAGCATCCTGGTGAATCTCCTCTGCACCCTCTCTAATCCAGGCAGCATCCTGGTAAATCTCCTCTGCACCCTCTCTAATCCAGGCAGCATCCTGGTGAATCTCCTCTGCACCCTCTCTAATCCAGACAGCATCTTGGTGAATCTCCTCTGCACACTCTCTAATCCAGGCAGCATCCTGGTGAATCTCCTCTGCACCCTCTCTAATCCAGGCAGCAATCTGGTGAATCTCCTCTGCACCCTCTCTCATCCAGGCAGCATCCTGGTGAATCTCCTCTGCACCCTCTCTAATCCAGGCAGCATCCTGGTGAATCTCCTCTGCACCCTCTCTAATCCAGGCAGCATCCTGGTGAATCTCCTCTGCACCCTCTCTAATCCAGGCAGCATCCTGGTGAATCTCCTCTGCACCCTCTCTAATCCAGGCAGCATCCTGGTGAATCTCCTCTGCACCCTCTCTAATCCAGGCAGCAATCTGGTGAATCTCCTCTGCACCCTCTCTCATCCAGGCAGCATCCTGGTGAATCTCCTCTGCACCCTCTCTAATCCAGGCAGCATCCTGGTGAATCTCCTCTGCACCCTCTCTAATCCAGGCAGCATCCTGGTAAATCTCCTCTGCACCCTCTCTAATCCAGGCAGCATCCTGGTAAATTTCTCTGAAGCTTCTACATCTTACCTACAATGAGGTGATCAGAATTAAACACAATACTCCCAAGTGTGGTGTAACCAGGGTTTTATAGAGCGGCAACATTACCTCACGGCTCTTGAACTCAGTCCCCTGACTAATGAAGGTCAATACACCACACACATTCTTTTATTAAAATATATTTTTATTGAATGAATGACACAATACAGAATGCATACGGTTACATTTTCATAGAACATAGAATAGTACAGCACATTACAGGCCCTTCGGCCCACAATGTTGTGCCAACCCTCAATCCCTGCCTCCCATATAACCCCCACCACCTTAAATTCCTCCATATACCTATCTAGTAGTCTCTTAAACTTCACTAGTGTATCTGCCTCCACCACTGACTCAGGCAGTGCATCCCACACACCAACCACTTTCTGAGTAAAAAACCTTCCTCTAATATCCCCCTTGAACTTCCCTCCCCTTACCTTAAAGCCATGTCCTCTTGTACTGAGCAGTGGTGCCCTGGGGAAGAGACGCAGGCTCTGCACTCGGTCTATTCCTCTTAATATCTTGTACACCTCTATCATGTCTCCTCTCATCCTCCTTCTCTCCAAAGAGTAAAGCCCTAGCTCCCTTAATCTCTGATCATAATCCATACTCTCTAAACCAGGGAGCATCCTGGTGAATCTCCTCTGCACCCTCTCTAATCCAGACAGCATCTTGGTGAATCTCCTCTGCACACTCTCTAATCCAGGCAGCATCCTGGTGAATCTCCTCTGCACCCTCTCTAATCCAGGCAGCAATCTGGTGAATCTCCTCTGCACCCTCTCTAATCCAGGCAGCAATCTGGTGAATCTCCTCTGCACCCTCTCTCATCCAGGCAGCATCCTGGTGAATCTCCTCTGCACCCTCTCTAATCCAGGCAGCATCCTGGTGAATCTCCTCTGCACCCTCTCTAATCCAGGCAGCATCCTGGTGAATCTCCTCTGCACCCTCTCTAATCCAGGCAGCAATCTGGTGAATCTCCTCTGCACCCTCTCTCATCCAGGCAGCATCCTGGTGAATCTCCTCTGCACCCTCTCTAATCCAGGCAGCATCCTGGTGAATCTCCTCTGCACCCTCTCTAATCCAGGCAGCATCCTGGTAAATCTCCTCTGCACCCTCTCTAATCCAGGCAGCATCCTGGTAAATTTCTCTGAAGCTTCTACATCTTACCTACAATGAGGTGATCAGAATTAAACACAATACTCCCAAGTGTGGTGTAACCAGGGTTTTATAGAGCGGCAACATTACCTCACGGCTCTTGAACTCAGTCCCCTGACTAATGAAGGTCAATACACCACACACATTCTTTTATTAAAATATATTTTTATTGAATGAATGACACAATACAGAATGCATACGGTTACATTTTCATAGAACATAGAATAGTACAGCACATTACAGGCCCTTCGGCCCACAATGTTGTGCCAACCCTCAATCCCTGCCTCCCATATAACCCCCACCACCTTAAATTCCTCCATATACCTATCTAGTAGTCTCTTAAACTTCACTAGTGTATCTGCCTCCACCACTGACTCAGGCAGTGCATCCCACACACCAACCACTCTCTGAGTAAAAAACCTTCCTCTAATATCCCCCTTGAACTTCCCTCCCCTTACCTTAAAGCCATGTCCTCTTGTACTGAGCAGTGGTGCCCTGGGGAAGAGACGCTGGCTCTGCACTCGGTCTATTCCTCTTAATATCTTGTACACCTCTATCATGTCTCCTCTCATCCTCCTTCTCTCCAAAGAGTAAAGCCCTAGCTCCCTTAATCTCTGATCATAATCCATACTCTCTAAACCAGGGAGCATCCTGGTTAATCTCCTCTGTACCCTTTCCAATGCTTCCACATCCTTCCTATAGTGAGGCGACCAGAACTGGACACAGTACTCCAAGTGTGGCCTCACTAGAGTTTTATAGAGCTCTATTTTTCCTCCATTTTGCTTCTATATCTTACCCCTAAACAAACCTGCCCGAACATACCACAGCAGTTAATACAACAATTCACAGATACAAGTATGGACATTTCACAGCCATACCCCGACTGCTTCAAGACGAAGGCCCACACACATCCACAACACGTTGGACTCCCAAAATATGACAAGAAAGGTCCCCATAACACACCTTCTTAACCACTCCATCAACTTGCTTCAGGGCCATGGCAGGAGGGGTGTTGGGGGCCACAGCAGGAGGGGTATTCACCTTGAACCAAATTTCACCCTCCAAGTGTCACCTTCCCTGATTTCTTTCCTCAGGACCCCAGCCTCCTGTCTCCTCCTCCATTCTCCCCTCCTGCCCCGGACTTCTCTTCGCCAAGCTTTCACCCTGTGGGATCAGCACAGCAAGAGGAATGCCATTCATCTCCCAGTAAGCTCTGCTAGCGCCGTCTCCGATCGCACGAGTACATCCACCTGACGCCATTTTCAGAATCAGAATCAGGTTTAATATCACTGGCAGGTGTCGTGAAGTTTGTTGTCTTTATGGCAGCAGTACGTGGCAACATAATAATAGAGAAAAAATCTGAATGACAGTAAAAGTATTATGTGTATAAGTTCACACACACACTTTAATATGACACATCCAATCATCACTGGTGCGGTGAATTGGTTTTAGAAGTCACATAATCAGTTAAATGGAGATCACCTGTGTGCATCAGGGTGTTTCAATTGATTGTAGTAAAATACTCCTGTATCTGGAAGGTTCAACTGCTGGTGGGTCAGTATCCTGGCAAAAACTACACCGCAAGACAAAAGAACACTCCAAGCAGCTCTGTGAAAAGTTTATTGAAAGGCACAAGTCCGGAGATGGATACAATAAATTTCCAAGTTGCTGAATATCCCTCAGAGTACAATTAAGACAATCATCGAGAAATGATGAATGAGAATATGGCACAGCTGTAAATCAGCCTAGAGCAGGCTGTCCTCAAAAACTGAGAGACCATGCAAGGGGACTAGTGAAGGAGGCCACCAAGAGACCTGTGACAACTCTGGAGGAGTTACAAGCTTCAGTGGCTGAGATGGGAGAGACTGTGCATTCAACAAATGTTACCAGGGAGCTTCACCAGTCACAGCTTTATGGGAGAGTGGCAAAGAGAAAGCCACTGTTGACAAAAACTCACATGAAATCTTGGTGAGAGTTTCCCAGAAGGCAGGTGGGAGACTCTGAAGTCAGCTGGAAGAAGGTTCTATGGTCTGATGAAATCAAAATTGAGCTTTTTTAGCCATCAGACTAAACGCTATGTTTGGTGTAAACCAAACACTACACATCGTCAAAAACACACCATCCCCACTGTGAAGCACGGTGGTGGCTGCATCATGCTGTGGGGATGCTTCACTGCAGCAGGCCCTGGAAGGCTTGTGAAGGCAGAGGGTAAAACGAGTGCAGCAAAATACAGGGAAATCCTGGAGGAAAACCTGATGCAGTCTGCAAGAGAACTGAGACTTGGGAGAAGATTTGTTTTCCAGCAAGACAATGACCCCAAGCATAAAGCCAAAGCTACACAGGAATGGCTCAAAAACAACAAAGTTACTGTTTTGGAGTGGCCAAGCCAGAGTCCAGACCTCAATCCAATTGAGGATTTGTAGCCGGACTTGAAAAGGGTTGTTCACAAATGATCCCCGTGCAATCTGACAGAGCTTGAGCAGTTTCGTAAAGAAGAATGGGGAAACATTAGTGTCCAGCTGAGAGAGACCCATCCACACAGACTCAATCGCTGCCAAAGTTGCACCTACTAAATACTGACTTGAAGGGGGTGAATACTTAAGCAATCAATTATTTTGTGTTTAATATTTGTAATTAATTTAAATCACTTTGTAGAGATCTGTTTTCACTTTGACATGAAAGAGTCTTTTTCTGTTGTTCAGTGTCAGAAAAAGCCATGTTAAATCCACCGTGATTCAATGTTGTAAAACAACAAAACATGAAAACTTCTGGGGGGGAGGGATACTTTTTATAGGCTCTGTGTGCTAAATAAATTAATTAAATAAGTAGTGCAAAAATAACACTTTAAAGAAATAGTGAGGATGGTTCATTGTCCCTTCAGGGTTCTGATGCTGGAGGGGAAGAAGCTGTTCTTGAATTGTTGAATGTGTGTCTTCAGGCTCCTGTACCTCCTCCCTGATGGGAGCAATGAGAAGAGGGCTTGTCCTGGGTGATTAGATACTTAATGATGGACCATCACTGCTGTCCCGGATGCTGGCGAGGCCAGTGCCCACGATGGAGTTCACAAGTTTCTGCAGCTTCCTTTGATCCTGTGCAGTGGCCTCCCCCCCCCCCCACCCCGCTCCGCTCCGCTCCTTCCAAACCACAGAGTGATGCAGCCATCAGAAGGTTCTCCATGGTCCATCTGCAGAAATGTGAGAGTCTTTGGTGACTACCAAGTCTCCTCAAACTCCCAATGAAATACCACTGCTGTTGTGCCATCTTTGATATGTTGGGCCAGGACAGATTCACAGAGGTGTTGAGGACGCATCGTGAAATTTGGTGTTTTGTGGCTATAGTACATTCCAATACATAAAAATAAACTATAACTTACAGCAAGAAGCATATCTGCTGATATAAATTACATTAAATAGGCAAGAAGAGAGCAAAATCTTGATGGTCTCATTATCGAGTCAGGAATCTGATGGTGGAGGGAGAGAAATGTTGAATGTGTGCCTTCGGGCACCTGTACCTTTCTCAGGAACTTTCGGTTTATTGTATTTGTTTTAGTTAGAGATGGGACACGGTAGCAGATCCTTCAGTGGATCCAACAAGTCTGCGCCATCCAATTACACTCGATGAGCAGTGTGACCAATTAACCACAGCGTTTGGACTGTGAGATGAATCCAGAGCACCACACGATCGCAGAGAGAACATACAAACTCCTTACAGATAATATCTGGAATTGAACCTAGTTCTGGCACTGTAATGGAGGGACTGCAGAGGTGGTGGGGGGGGGGGGGGGGAGGGCGGACAGGGGTCTGAACTTCCAGACTGGTTTGAACTGCAGAGATAACCCCACTCACCCCATCGCCGAACCATTCCCACAACCTATGCACCCCCTTACAAGGACTCTTCATCTCATGTTCTTGATATTTATTGCTTATTTATTATTAGAGAGGGAAAACTCCGATTTCAAACCTCCGCTGCCTTGCAGCTTGGGGAGTAAACCCTGAGGACAAATCCAGAGCTGGAGTCCCTAAGGCAGTCTGACGTTGCCTTCAACCTCGCTCTGGCAACTCCTGCAACGTCACTGGTGCCAAGCTGTATCGGCCCTTGCCCTTCCCTTGGACAACACTGGTGCCAAGCTGTATCGGCCCTTGCCCTTCCCTTGGACAACACTGGTGCCAAGCTGTATCGGCCCTTGCCCTTCCCTTGGACAACACTGGTGCCAAGCTGTATCGGCCCTTGCCCTTCCCTTGGACAACACTGGTGCTGTGGAGAGGGGAGACTTGCTGCTTGGGCAACTGCCGGACTCCCATACAACCTTGCCCAGGCCTGTGCCCTGGAAACAATCCAGGCGCAGATCCATGGTCTCTCGAGACTAACGGATGTCATCCAATCCGATTTATTATCTATTTATTTATTTTCTTTTATACTTCATTGTTGTATTTTGTATGTTGGTTGTCTGTCCCAGTCCTGTGAGGCATTTCTCATTGATTCTATTGTGTTTCTTTGTATTTAATGTGAATCTCAGCATTGTACACGATGACACATATGTACTTTGATAATAAATTTACCCTGACCTTGTGACTTTGAAATCTTGACCAGCTGGGTTTGTCCAGTGGTCTGGGCCGGGCGTGCCTGGGGGTTGGGCCAGGGCTTGTCCATTGGTCTGGGCTGGGGCTGTCTGGCGGTCTGTGGTCGGCCGCACAGACTGGGAGCCTCCCCTGGTGTTTGTGACGTTTCTTTAATCATGTGCATGCAGATCCCGGGGATCAGAGAGCCACCAGGCACAGCGGGGGTCCTGGCAGTGACACTCCACCTGCACAACTGACACCGGTAAGAGCAGCTCCCTGACGGTAACGCGTTTGTGTGGGTGGGCAGTGGGTCCCCGGTCCCAATGACACAGTCTCGATCCATGTGCTGAGCCCCACCTCACTCTGCCCCCAGGCCCTGCCCCCTCCCCCTCACTCCCCCTGCCCTCTATTCCTCCCCTTTCTCTTGCCCCTCACGCCACCTACAGAGGACAGCTTTGCCCTCAGTGAAAGTCCCAGAAGCACAGTCTAGGCTGGAGAGGTTTGGAGTGAGGCTGAGTGAGAGTGGAGTGAGGCTGAGTGACTGGGCTGGAGAGGTTTGGAGTGAGGGTGAGTGACTGGGCTGGAGAGGTTTGGAGCGAGGCTGAGTGACTGGGCTGGAGAGGTTTGGAGTGAGGCTGAGTGACTGGGCTGGAGAGTGGAGTGAGGCTGAGTGACTGGGCTGGAGAGGTTTGGAGTGAGGGTGAGTGACTGGGCTGGAGAGTGGAGTGAGGCTGAGTGACTGGGTTGGAGAGGTTTGGAGTGAGGCTGAGTGACTGGGCTGGAGAGGTTTGGAGCGAGGCTGAGTGACTGGGCTGGAGAGGTTTGGAGTGAGGGTGAGTGACTGGGCTGGGGAGTGGAGTGAGGCTGAGTGACTGGGCTGGAGAGTGGAGTGAGGCTGAGTGACTGGGCTGGAGAGTGGAGTGAGGCTGAGTGACTGGGCTGGAGAGTGGAGTGAGGCTGAGTGACTGGGCTGGAGAGGTTTGGAGTGAGGGTGAGTGACTGGGCTGGAGAGGTTTGGAGTGAGGCTGAGTGACTGGGCTGGAGAGGTTTGGAGTGAGGGTGAGTGACTGGGCTGGAGAGGTTTGGAGTGAGGCTGAGTGACTGGGCTGGAGAGTGGAGTGAGGCTGAGTGACTGGGCTGGAGAGGTTTGGAGTGAGGCTGAGTGACTGGGCTGGAGAGGTTTGGAGTGAGGCTGAGTGACTGGGCTGGAGAGGTTTGGAGCGAGGCTGAGTGGGTTGGAGAGGTTTGGAGTGAGGTTGAGTTACTGGGCTGGAGAGGTTTGGAGTGAGGCTGAGTGACTGGGCTGGGGAGGTTTGGAGTGAGGCTGAGGGACTGGGTTGGAGAGGTTTGGAGTGAGGCTGAGTGACTGGGCTGGAGAGGTTTGGAGCGAGGCTGAGTGGGTTGGAGAGGTTTGGAGTGAGGTTGAGTGACTGAGCTGAGGAGGTTTGGAGTGAGGGGGAGTGAGGGTGAGTGACTGGGCTGGAGAGGTTTGGAGTGAGGCTGAGTGACTGGGCTGGAGAGGTTTGGAGTGAGGCTGAGTGACTGGGCTGGAGAGTGGAGTGAGGCTGAGTGACTGGGCTGGAGAGTGGAGTGAGGCTGAGTGACTGGGCTGGAGAGGTTTGGAGTGAGGGTGAGTGACTGGGCTGGAGAGGTTTGGAGTGAGGCTGAGTGACTGGGCTGGAGAGTGGAGTGAGGCTGAGTGACTGGGCTGGAGAGGTTTGGAGTGAGGCTGAGTGACTGGGCTGGAGAGGTTTGGAGTGAGGCTGAGTGACTGGGCTGGAGAGGTTTGGAGTGAGGCTGAGTGACTGGGCTGGAGAGGTTTGGAGCGAGGCTGAGTGGGTTGGAGAGGTTTGGAGTGAGGTTGAGTGACTGGGCTGGAGAGGTTTGGAGTGAGGCTGAGTGACTGGGCTGGGGAGGTTTGGAGTGAGGCTGAGGGACTGGGTTGGAGAGGTTTGGAGTGAGGCTGAGTGACTGGGCTGGAGAGGTTTGGAGCGAGGCTGAGTGACTGGGCTGGAGAGGTTTGGAGTGAGGCTGAGTGGGTTGGAGAGGTTTGGAGTGAGGCTGAGTGACTGGGCTGGGGAGGTTTGGAGTGAGGCTAAGTGGGTTGGAGAGGTTTGGAGTGAGGCTGAGTGACTGGGCTGGGGAGGTTTGGAGTGAGGCTGAGGGACTGGGTTGGAGAGGTTTGGAGTGAGGCTGAGTGACTGGGCTGGAGAGGTTTGGAGTGAGGCTGAGGGACTGGGTTGGAGAGGTTTGGAGTGAGGCTGAGTGACTGGGCTGGAGAGGTTTGGAGCGAGGCTGAGGGACTGGGTTGGAGAGGTTTGGAGTGAGGGTGAGTGACTGGGCTGGGGAGGTTTGGAGTGAGGCTGAGGGACTGGGTTGGAGAGGTTTGGAGTGAGGCTGAGTGACTGGGCTGGGGAGGTTTGGAGTGAGGCTGAGGGACTGGGTTGGAGAGGTTTGGAGTGAGGTTGAGTGACTGGGCTGGAGAGGTTTGGAGTGAGGCTGAGTGACTGGGCTGGAGAGGTTTGGAGCGAGGCTGAGTGGGTTGGAGAGGTTTGGAGTGAGGTTGAGTGACTGAGCTGAGGAGGTTTGGAGTGAGGGTGAGTGACTGGGCTGGAGAGGTTTGGAGTGAGGCTGAGTGACTGGGCTGGAGAGGTTTGGAGTGAGGCTGAGTGACTGGGCTGGAGAGTGGAGTGAGGCTGAGTGACTGGGCTGGAGAGTGGAGTGAGGCTGAGTGACTGGGCTGGAGAGGTTTGGAGTGAGGGTGAGTGACTGGGCTGGAGAGGTTTGGAGTGAGGCTGAGTGACTGGGCTGGAGAGTGGAGTGAGGCTGAGTGACTGGGCTGGAGAGGTTTGGAGTGAGGCTGAGTGACTGGGCTGGAGAGGTTTGGAGTGAGGCTGAGTGACTGGGCTGGAGAGGTTTGGAGTGAGGCTGAGTGACTGGGCTGGAGAGGTTTGGAGTGAGGCTGAGTGACTGGGCTGGAGAGGTTTGGAGCGAGGCTGAGTGGGTTGGAGAGGTTTGGAGTGAGGTTGAGTGACTGGGCTGGAGAGGTTTGGAGTGAGGCTGAGTGACTGGGCTGGGGAGGTTTGGAGTGAGGCTGAGGGACTGGGTTGGAGAGGTTTGGAGTGAGGCTGAGTGACTGGGCTGGAGAGGTTTGGAGCGAGGCTGAGTGACTGGGCTGGAGAGGTTTGGAGTGAGGCTGAGGGACTGGGTTGGAGAGGTTTGGAGTGAGGCTGAGTGACTGGGCTGGAGAGGTTTGGAGCGAGGCTGAGTGGGTTGGAGAGGTTTGGAGTGAGGTTGAGTGACTGAGCTGAGGAGGTTTGGAGTGAGGGGGAGTGAGGGTGAGTGACTGGGCTGGAGAGGTTTGGAGTGAGGCTGAGTGACTGGGCTGGAGAGGTTTGGAGTGAGGCTGAGTGACTGGGCTGGAGAGTGGAGTGAGGCTGAGTGACTGGGCTGGAGAGTGGAGTGAGGCTGAGTGACTGGCTGGAGAGGTTTGGAGTGAGGGTGAGTGACTGGGCTGGAGAGGTTTGGAGTGAGGCTGAGTGACTGGGCTGGAGAGTGGAGTGAGGCTGAGTGACTGGGCTGGAGAGGTTTGGAGTGAGGCTGAGTGACTGGGCTGGAGAGGTTTGGAGTGAGGCTGAGTGACTGGGCTGGAGAGGTTTGGAGTGAGGCTGAGTGACTGGGCTGGAGAGGTTTGGAGTGAGGCTGAGTGACTGGGCTGGAGAGGTTTGGAGTGAGGCTGAGTGACTGGGCTGGAGAGTGGAGTGAGGCTGAGTGACTGGGCTGGAGAGTGGAGTGAGGCTGAGTGACTGGCTGGAGAGGTTTGGAGTGAGGGTGAGTGACTGGGCTGGAGAGGTTTGGAGTGAGGCTGAGTGACTGGGCTGGGGAGGTTTGGAGTGAGGCTGAGTGACTGGGCTGGAGAGGTTTGGAGTGAGGCTGAGTGACTGGGCTGGAGAGTGGAGTGAGGCTGAGTGACTGGGCTGGAGAGGTTTGGAGTGAGGCTGAGTGACTGGGCTGGAGAGGTTTGGAGTGAGGGTGAGTGACTGAGCTGAGGAGGTTTGGAGTAACGGTGAGTGACTGGGTTGGAGAGGTTTGGAGTGAGGCTGAGTGACTGGGCTGGAGAGGTTTGGAGTGAGGTTGAGGCACTGGGTTGGGTTTTGGAGTGAGGGTGAGGGACTGGTTTGAGGAGCTTTGGAGTGAGGCTGAGGGACTGGGTTGGGGTTTGGAGTGAGGCTGAGGGACTGTGTTGGGGTTTGGAGTGAGGTTGAGGGACTGGGTTGGGGTTTGGTGTGAGGTTGAGGGACTGGGTTGAGGAGGTTTGGAGTGAGGCTGAGTGACTGGGCTGAGGAGATTTGGAGTGAGGTTGCACTGGGTTGGGGTTTGGAGTGAGGTTGAGGGACTGGGTTGAGGAGGTTTGGAGTGAGGGTGAGTGACTGGGTTGAGGAGGTTTGGAGTGAGGGTGAGGGACTGGGTTGAGGAGGTTTGGAGTGAGTTTGAGGGACTGGGTTGAGGAGATTTGGAGTGAGGTTGAGGGACTGGGTTGGGGTTTGGAGTGAGGTTGAGGGACTGGGTTGTGGTTTAGAGTGAGGCTGAGGGACTGGGTTGAGCAGGTTTGGAGTGAGGCTGAGGGACTAGGTTGATGAGGTTTGGAGTGAGGTTGAGGGACTGGGTTGGGGTTTGGAGTGAGGTTGAGGGACTGGGTTGGGGAGGTTTGGAGTGGTTGAGGGACTGGGTTGGGGAGGTTTGGAGTGGTTGAGGGACTGGTTTGGGGAGGTTTGGAGTGGTTGAGGGACTGGGTTGGGGAGGTTTGGAGTGGTTGAGGGACTGGCTTGGGGTTTGGAGTGAGGTTGAGGGACTGTGCTGGGATTTGGAGTGAGGTTGAGGGACTGGGTTGGGGAGGTTTGGAGTGAGGCTGAGGGACTGGGTTGGGGAGGTTTGGAGTGAGGCTGAGTGACTGGGCTGAGGAGATTTGGAGTGAGGTTGAGGGACTGGGTTGGGGTTTGGAGTGAGGTTGAGGGACTGGGTTGTGGTTTAGAGTGAGGCTGAGGGACTGGGTTGAGCAGGTTGGAGTGAGGGTGAGTGACTGGGCTGAGGAGGTTTGGAATGAGGCTGAGGGACTAGGTTGAGGAGGTTTGGAGTGAGGCTGAGGGACTGGGTTGGGGAGGTTTGGAGTGAAGCTGAGTGACTGGGCTGAGGAGGTTTGGAATGAGGCTGAGGGACTGGGTTGAGGAGGTTTGGAGTGAGGTTGAGGGACTGGGTTGGAGTTTGGAGTGAGGTTGGACTGGGTTGGGGAGGTTTGGAGTGGTTGAGGGACTGGCTTGGGGTTTGGAGTGAGGTTGAGGGACTGTGCTGGGATTTGGAGTGAGGTTGAGGGACTGGGCTGAGGAGGTTTGTAGTGAGGTTGAGTGACTGGGTTGGGGAGGTTTGGAGTGGTTGAGGGACTGGATTGGGGAGGTTTGGAGTGGTTGAGGGACTGGGTTGGGGTTTGGAGTGAGGTTGAGGGACTGGGTTGGGGAGGTTTGGAATGAGGCTGAGGGACTGGGTTGAGGAGGTTTGGAGTGAGGTTGGGACTGGGTTGGGGAGGTTTGGAGTGGTTGAGGGACTGGGTTGGGGTTTGGAGTGATGTTGAGGGACTGGGCTGGGATTTGGAGTGAGGTTGAGGGACTGAGTTGAGGAGGTTTGGAGTGAGGCTGAGGGACTGGGTTGGGGTTTGATGTTGAGGGACTGGGTTGGGGTTTGGAGTGAGGTTGAGGGACTGGGTTGGGGAGGTTTGGAGTGAGGCTGAGGGCCTGGGCTGAGGAGGTTTGGAGTGGTTGAAGGACTGGGTTGGGGAGGTTTGGAGTGGTTGAGGGACGGTTGGGGAGGTTTGGAGTGAGGGTGAGGGACTGGGTTGGGGTTTGGAGTGAGGTTGAGGGACTGGGTTGGGGAGGTTTGGAGTGGTTGAGTGACTGGGTTGGGGAGGTTTGGAGTGAGGTTGAGGGACTGGGTTGGGGTTTGGAGTGAGGTTGAGGGACTGTTGGGGAGGTTTGGAGTGGTTGAGTGACTGGGTTGGGGAGGTTTGGAGTGGTTGAGGGATTGGGTTGAGGAGGTTTGGAGTGGTTGAGGGACGGTTGGGGAGGTTTGGAGTGAGGGTGAGGGACTGGGTTGGGGTTTGGAGTGAGGTTGAGGGACTGGGTTGGGGAGGTTTGGAGTGGTTGAGGGACTGGGTTGGGGTTTGGAGTGAGGTTGAGGGACTGGGTTGGGGAGGTTTGGAGTGGTTGAGTGGGTTGGGGAGGTTTGGAGTGAGGTTGAGGGACTGGGTTGGGGTTTGGAGTGAGGTTGAGGGACTGGGCTGGGATTTGGAGTGAGGTTGAGGGACTGGGTTGAGGAGGTTTGGAGTGAGGCTGAGGGACTGTGTTGAGGAGGTTTGGAGTGAGGGTGAGTGACTGGGCTGAGGAGGTTTGGAATGAGGCTGGATGACTGGGTTGGGGAGGTTTGGAGTGGTTGAGGGACTGGGTTGGGGAGGTTTGGAGTGGTTGAGGGACTGGGTTGGGGAGGTTTGGAGTGGTTGAGGGACTGGTTTGGGGTTTGGAGTGAGGTTGAGGGACTGGGTTGGGATTTGGAGTGAGTTTGAGGGACTGGGTTGGGGAGGTTTGGAGTGGTTGAGGGACTGGGCTGAGGAGGTTTGTAGTGAGGCTGAGAGACTGGGTTGGGGAGCTTTGGAGTGGTTGAGGGACTGGGTTGAGGAGGTTTGGAGTGAGGTTGAGGGACTGGGTTGGAGTTTGGAGTGAGGTTGAGGGACTGGGTTGGGGAGGTTTGGAGTGAGGCTGAGGGACTGTGTTGAGGAGGTTTGGAGTGAGGGTGAGTGACTGGGCTGAGGAGGTTTGGAATGAGGCTGAGGGACTGTGTTGAGGAGGTTTGGAGTGAGGGTGAGTGACTGGGCTGAGGAGGTTTGGAATGAGGCTGAGGGACTGGGTTGAGGAGGTTTGGAGTGGTTGAGGGACTGGGTTGGGGAGGTTTGGAGTGGTTGAGGGACTGGGTTGGGGAGGTTTGGAGTGGTTGAGGGACTGGGTTGGGGTTTGGAGTGAGGTTGAGGGACTGGGTTGGGATTTGGAGTGAGTTTGAGGGACTGGGTTGGGGAGGTTTGGAGTGGTTGAGGGACTGGGCTGAGGAGGTTTGTAGTGAGGCTGAGGGACTGGGTTGGGGAGCTTTGGAGTGGTTGAGGGACTGGGTTGAGGAGGTTTGGAGTGAGGTTGAGGGACTGGGTTGGAGTTTGGAGTGAGGTTGAGGGACTGGGTTGGGGAGGTTTGGAGTGGTTGAGGGACTGGGTTGGGGAGGTTTGTAGTGAGGCTGAGGGACTGGGTTGGGGAGCTTTGGAGAGGTTGAGGGACTGGGTTGGGGAGGTTTGGAGTGAGGGTAAGGGACTGGGTTGAGGAGGTTTGGAGTGGTTGAGGGACTGGGTTGGGGTTTGGAGTGAGGTTGAGGGACTGGGTTGGGGAGGTTTGGAGTGGTTGTGTGACTGGGTTGGGGAGGTTTGGAGTGAGGTTGAGGGACTGGGCTGGGATTTGGTGTGAGGTTGAGGGACTGGGTTGGGGAGTTTTGGAGTGGTTGAGTGACTGGGTTGGGGAGGTTTGGAGTGGTTGAGGGACTGGGTTGAGGAGGTTTGGAGTGGTTGAGGGACTGGGTTGGGGAGGTTTGGAGTGGTTGAGAGACTGGGTTGGGGTTTGGAGTGAGGTTGAGGGACTGGGCTGGGATTTGGAGTGAGGTTGGACTGGGTTGAGGAGGTTTGGAGTGAGGCTGAGGGACTGGGCTGAGGAGGTTTGGAGTGAGGCTGAGGGACTGGGTTGGGGTTTGGAGTAAGGCTGAGGGACTGGGTTGGGGTTTGGAGTGAGGTTGAGGGACTGGGTTGGGGTTTGGAGTGAGGTTGAGGGACTGGGCTGGGATTTGGAGTGAGGTTGAGGGACTGGGTTGAGGAGGTTTGGAGTGAGGCTGAGGGACTGGGCTGAGGAGGTTTGGAGTGAGGCTGAGGGACTGGGTTGGGGTTTGGAGTGAGGCTGAGGGACGGTTGGGGTTTGGAGTGAGGTTGAGGGACTGGGCTGGGATTTGGAGTGAGGTTGAGGGACTGGGTTGAGGAGGTTTGGAGTGAGGCTGAGGGACTGGGCTGAGGAGGTTTGGAGTGAGGCTGAGGGACTGGGTTGGGGTTTGGAGTGAGGCTGAGGGACGGTTGGGGTTTGGAGTGAGGTTGAGGGACTGGGTTGGGGTTTGGAGTGAGGCTGAGGGACTGGGCTGAGGAGGTTTGGAGTGAGGCTGAGGGACTGGGTTGGGGTTTGGAGTGAGGCTGAGGGACGGTTGGGGTTTGGAGTGAGGTTGAGGGACTGGGTTGGGGTTTGGAGTGAGGTTGAGGGACTGGGTTGGGGAAGTTTGGAGTGAGGCTGAGGGACTGGGCTGAGGAGGTTTGGAGTGAGGCTGGGGGACTGGGTTGGGGTTTGGAGTGAGGTTGAGGGACTGGGTTGATGAGTTTTGGAGTGAGGCTGAGGGACTGGGTTGAGGAGGTTTGGATTGCGGCTGAGGGACTGGGTTGGGCTTTTGGAGTGTGGATGAGTGACTGGGCTGAGGAGCTTTGGAATGAGGCTGAGGGACTGGGTTGAGGAGGTTTGGAGTGAGGGTGAGTGACTGAGCTGAGGAGGTTTGGAGTAACGGTGAGTGACTGGGTTGGAGAGGTTTGGAGTGAGGCTGAGTGACTGGGCTGGAGAGGTTTGGAGTGAGGTTGAGGCACTGGGTTGGGTTTTGGAGTGAGGGTGAGGGACTGGTTTGAGGAGCTTTGGAGTGAGGCTGAGGGACTGGGTTGGGGTTTGGAGTGAGGCTGAGGGACTGTGTTGGGGTTTGGAGTGAGGTTGAGGGACTGGGTTGGGGTTTGGTGTGAGGTTGAGGGACTGGGTTGGGGAAGTTTGGAGTGGTTGAGGGACTGGGCAGGGATTTGGAGTGAGGTTGAGGGACTGGGTTGAGGAGGTTTGGAGTGAGGCTGAGTGACTGGGCTGAGGAGATTTGGAGTGAGGTTGCACTGGGTTGGGGTTTGGAGTGAGGTTGAAGGACTGGGTTGAGGAGGTTTGGAGTGAGGGTGAGTGACTGGGTTGAGGAGGTTTGGAGTGAGGGTGAGGGACTGGGTTGAGGAGGTTTGGAGTGAGTTTGAGGGACTGGGTTGAGGAGATTTGGAGTGAGGTTGAGGGACTGGGTTGGGGTTTGGAGTGAGGTTGAGGGACTGGGTTGTGGTTTAGAGTGAGGCTGAGGGACTGGGTTGAGCAGGTTTGGAGTGAGACTGAGGGACTAGGTTGAGGAGGTTTGGAGTGAGGTTGAGGGACTGGGTTGGGGTTTGGAGTGAGGTTGAGGGACTGGGTTGGGGAGGTTTGGAGTGGTTGAGGGACTGGGTTGGGGAGGTTTGGAGTGGTTGAGGGACTGGGTTGGGGAGGTTTGGAGTGGTTGAGGGACTGGCTTGGGGTTTGGAGTGAGGTTGAGGGACTGTGCTGGGATTTGGAGTGAGGTTGAGGGACTGGGTTGGGGAGGTTTGGAGTGAGGCTGAGGGACTGGGTTGGGGAGGTTTGGAGTGAGGCTGAGTGACTGGGCTGAGGAGATTTGGAGTGAGGTTGAGGGACTGGGTTGGGGTTTGGAGTGAGGTTGAGGGACTGGGTTGTGGTTTAGAGTGAGGCTGAGGGACTGGGTTGAGCAGGTTGGAGTGAGGGTGAGTGACTGGGCTGAGGAGGTTTGGAATGAGGCTGAGGGACTAGGTTGAGGAGGTTTGGAGTGAGGCTGAGGGACTGGGTTGGGGAGGTTTGGAGTGAGGCTGAGTGACTGGGCTGAGGAGGTTTGGAATGAGGCTGAGGGACTGGGTTGAGGAGGTTTGGAGTGAGGTTGAGGGACTGGGTTGGAGTTTGGAGTGAGGTTGGACTGGGTTGGGGAGGTTTGGAGTGGTTGAGGGACTGGCTTGGGGTTTGGAGTGAGGTTGAGGGACTGTGCTGGGATTTGGAGTGAGGTTGAGGGACTGGGCTGAGGAGGTTTGTAGTGAGGTTGAGTGACTGGGTTGGGGAGGTTTGGAGTGGTTGAGGGACTGGATTGGGGAGGTTTGGAGTGGTTGAGGGACTGGGTTGGGGTTTGGAGTGAGGTTGAGGGACTGGGTTGGGGAGGTTTGGAATGAGGCTGAGGGACTGGGTTGAGGAGGTTTGGAGTGAGGTTGGGACTGGGTTGGGGAGGTTTGGAGTGGTTGAGGAACTGGGTTGGGGTTTGGAGTGATGTTGAGGGACTGGGCTGGGATTTGGAGTGAGGTTGAGGGACTGAGTTGAGGAGGTTTGGAGTGAGGCTGAGGGACTGGGTTGGGGTTTGATGTTGAGGGACTGGGTTGGGGTTTGGAGTGAGGTTGAGGGACTGGGTTGGGGAGGTTTGGAGTGAGGCTGAGGGCCTGGGCTGAGGAGGTTTGGAGTGGTTGAAGGACTGGGTTGGGGAGGTTTGGAGTGGTTGAGGGACGGTTGGGGAGGTTTGGAGTGAGGGTGAGGGACTGGGTTGGGGTTTGGAGTGAGGTTGAGGGACTGGGTTGGGGAGGTTTGGAGTGGTTGAGTGACTGGGTTGGGGAGGTTTGGAGTGAGGTTGAGGGACTGGGTTGGGGTTTGGAGTGAGGTTGAGGGACTGTTGGGGAGGTTTGGAGTGGTTGAGTGACTGGGTTGGGGAGGTTTGGAGTGGTTGAGGGATTGGGTTGAGGAGGTTTGGAGTGGTTGAGGGACGGTTGGGGAGGTTTGGAGTGAGGGTGAGGGACTGGGTTGGGGTTTGGAGTGAGGTTGAGGGACTGGGTTGGGGAGGTTTGGAGTGGTTGAGGGACTGGGTTGGGGTTTGGAGTGAGGTTGAGGGACTGGGTTGGGGAGGTTTGGAGTGGTTGAGTGGGTTGGGGAGGTTTGGAGTGAGGTTGAGGGACTGGGTTGGGGTTTGGAGTGAGGTTGAGGGACTGGGCTGGGATTTGGAGTGAGGTTGAGGGACTGGGTTGAGGAGGTTTGGAGTGAGGCTGAGGGACTGTGTTGAGGAGGTTTGGAGTGAGGGTGAGTGACTGGGCTGAGGAGGTTTGGAATGAGGCTGAGGGACTGGGTTGGGGAGGTTTGGAGTGGTTGAGGGACTGGGTTGGGGAGGTTTGGAGTGGTTGAGGGACTGGGTTGGGGAGGTTTGGAGTGGTTGAGGGACTGGTTTGGGATTTGGAGTGAGGTTGAGGGACTGGGCTGGGATTTGGAGTGAGGTTGAGGGACTGGGTTGGGGAGGTTTGGAGTGGTTGAGGGACTGGGTTGGGGTTTGGAGTGAGGTTGAGGGACTGGGTTGGGATTTGGAGTGAGTTTGAGGGACTGGGTTGGGGAGGTTTGGAGTGGTTGAGGGACTGGGCTGAGGAGGTTTGTAGTGAGGCTGAGGGACTGGGTTGGGGAGCTTTGGAGTGGTTGAGGGACTGGGTTGAGGAGGTTTGGAGTGAGGTTGAGGGACTGGGTTGGAGTTTGGAGTGAGGTTGAGGGACTGGGTTGGGGAGGTTTGGAGTGGTTGAGGGACTGGGTTGGGGAGGTTTGTAGTGAGGCTGAGGGACTGGGTTGGGGAGCTTTGGAGAGGTTGAGGGACTGGGTTGGGGAGGTTTGGAGTGAGGGTAAGGGACTGGGTTGAGGAGGTTTGGAGTGGTTGAGGGACTGGGTTGGAGTTTGGAGTGAGGTTGAGGGACTGGGTTGGGGAGGTTTGGAGTGGTTGTGTGACTGGGTTGGGGAGGTTTGGAGTGAGGTTGAGGGACTGGGCTGGGATTTGGTGTGAGGTTGAGGGACTGGGTTGGGGAGTTTTGGAGTGGTTGAGTGACTGGGTTGGGGAGGTTTGGAGTGGTTGAGGGACTGGGTTGAGGAGGTTTGGAGTGGTTGAGGGACTGGGTTGGGGAGGTTTGGAGTGGTTGAGAGACTGGGTTGGGGTTTGGAGTGAGGTTGAGGGACTGGGTTGAGGAGGTTTGGAGTGAGGCTGAGGGACTGGGCTGAGGAGGTTTGGAGTGAGGCTGAGGGACTGGGTTGGGGTTTGGAGTAAGGCTGAGGGACTGGGTTGGGGTTTGGAGTGAGGTTGAGGGACTGGGTTGGGGTTTGGAGTGAGGTTGAGGGACTGGGCTGGGATTTGGAGTGAGGTTGAGGGACTGGGTTGAGGAGGTTTGGAGTGAGGCTGAGGGACTGGGCTGAGGAGGTTTGGAGTGAGGCTGAGGGACTGGGTTGGGGTTTGGAGTGAGGCTGAGGGACGGTTGGGGTTTGGAGTGAGGTTGAGGGACTGGGTTGGGGTTTGGAGTGAGGTTGAGGGACTGGGTTGGGGAAGTTTGGAGTGAGGCTGAGGGACTGGGCTGAGGAGGTTTGGAGTGAGGCTGGGGGACTGGGTTGGGGTTTGGAGTGAGGTTGAGGGACTGGGTTGATGAGTTTTGGAGTGAGGTTGAGGGACTGGGTTGGAGTTTGGAGTGAGGTTGAGGGACTGGGTTGGGGAGGTTTGGAGTGGTTGAGGGACTGGGTTGGGGAGGTTTGTAGTGAGGCTGAGGGACTGGGTTGGGGAGCTTTGGAGAGGTTGAGGGACTGGGTTGGGGAGGTTTGGAGTGAGGGTAAGGGACTGGGTTGAGGCGGTTTGGAGTGGTTGAGGGACTGGGTTGGGGTTTGGAGTGAGGTTGAGGGACTGGGTTGGGGAGGTTTGGAGTGGTTGTGTGACTGGGTTGGGGAGGTTTGGAGTGAGGTTGAGGGACTGGGCTGGGATTTGGTGTGAGGTTGAGGGACTGGGTTGGGGAGTTTTGGAGTGGTTGAGTGACTGGGTTGGGGAGGTTTGGAGTGGTTGAGGGACTGGGTTGAGGAGGTTTGGAGTGGTTGAGGGACTGGGTTGGGGAGGTTTGGAGTGGTTGAGAGACTGGGTTGGGGTTTGGAGTGAGGTTGAGGGACTGGGCTGGGATTTGGAGTGAGGTTGAGGGACTGGGTTGAGGAGGTTTGGAGTGAGGCTGAGGGACTGGGCTGAGGAGGTTTGGAGTGAGGCTGAGGGACTGGGTTGGGGTTTGGAGTAAGGCTGAGGGACTGGGTTGGGGTTTGGAGTGAGGTTGAGGGACTGGGTTGGGGTTTGGAGTGAGGCTGAGGGACTGGGCTGGGATTTGGAGTGAGGTTGAGGGACTGGGTTGAGGAGGTTTGGAGTGAGGCTGAGGGACTGGGCTGAGGAGGTTTGGAGTGAGGCTGAGGGACTGGGTTGGGGTTTGGAGTGAGGCTGAGGGACGGTTGGGGTTTGGAGTGAGGTTGAGGGACTGGGTTGGGGTTTGGAGTGAGGTTGAGGGACTGGGTTGGGGAAGTTTGGAGTGAGGCTGAGGGACTGGGCTGAGGAGTTTTGGAGTGAGGCTGGGGGACTGGGTTGGGGTTTGGAGTGAGGTTGAGGGACTGGGTTGATGAGTTTTGGAGTGAGGCTGAGGGACTGGGTTGAGGAGGTTTGGATTGCGGCTGAGGGACTGGGTTGGGCTTTTGGAGTGTGGATGAGTGACTGGGCTGAGGAGCTTTGGAATGAGGCTGAGGGACTGGGTTGAGGAGGTTTGGAGTGAGGTTGAGGGACTGGGTTGAGGATGTTTGGAGTGGTTGAGGGACTGGGTTGGGGAGGTTTAGAGTGAGGGTGAGGGACTGGGTTGGGGTTTGGAGTGAGGTTGAGGGACTGTGTTGGGGAGGTTTGGAGTGGTTGAGGGACTGGGTTGGGGAGGTTTGGTGGTTGAGGGACTGGGTTGGGGCGGTTTGGAGTGGTTGAGGGACTGGGTTGGGGAGGTTTGGAGTGAGGTTGTGGGACTGGGTTGGGGTTTGGAGTGAGGTTGAGGGACTGGGCTGGGATTTGGATTGAGGTTGAGGGACTGGGTTGAGGAGGTTTGGAGTGAGGCTGAGGGACTGGGCTGAGGACGTTTGGAGTGAGGCTGAGGGACTGGGTTGGGGTTTGGAGTGAGGTTGAGGGACTGGGTTGGGGTTTTGGAGTGAGGGTGAGTGACTGGGCTGAGGAGATTTGGAGTCAGGTTGAGGGACTGGGTTGGGGTTTGGAGTGAGGTTGAGGGACTGGGTTGAGGAGGTTTGGGGTGAGGCTGAGGGACTGGAGTAGGTTTGGAGTGAGGTTGAGGGACTGGGTTTGGGTTTGGAGTGAGGTCGAGGGACTGGGTTGAGGAGGTTTGGAGTGGTTGAGGGACTGGGTTGGGGTTTGGAGTGAGGTTGAGGGACTGGGTTGATGAGTTTTGGAGTGAGGCTGAGGGACTGGGTTGAGGAGGTTTGGATTGAGGCTGAGGGACTGGGTTGGGCTTTTGGAGTGTGGGTGAGTGACTGGGCTGAGGAGATTTGGAGTGAGGGTGAGGGACTGGGTTGGGGAGGTTTGGAGTGGTTGAGGGACTGGGTTGGGGAGGTTTGGAGTGGTTGAGGGACTGGGTTGGGGAGGTTTGGAGTGGTTGAGGGACTGGTTTGGGATTTGGAGTGAGGTTGAGGGACTGGGCTGGGATTTGGAGTGAGGTTGAGGGACTGGGTTGGGGAGGTTTGGAATGAGGCTGAGGGACTGGGTTGAGGAGGTTTGGAGTGAGGTTGGGACTGGGTTGGGGAGGTTTGGAGTGGTTGAGGGACTGGGTTGGGGTTTGGAGTGATGTTGAGGGACTGGGCTGGGATTTGGAGTGAGGTTGAGGGACTGAGTTGAGGAGGTTTGGAGTGAGGCTGAGGGACTGGGTTGGGGTTTGATGTTGAGGGACTGGGTTGGGGTTTGGAGTGAGGTTGAGGGACTGGGTTGGGGAGGTTTGGAGTGAGGCTGAGGGCCTGGGCTGAGGAGGTTTGGAGTGGTTGAAGGACTGGGTTGGGGAGGTTTGGAGTGGTTGAGGGACGGTTGGGGAGGTTTGGAGTGAGGGTGAGGGACTGGGTTGGGGTTTGGAGTGAGGTTGAGGGACTGGGTTGGGGAGGTTTGGAGTGGTTGAGTGACTGGGTTGGGGAGGTTTGGAGTGAGGTTGAGGGACTGGGTTGGGGTTTGGAGTGAGGTTGAGGGACTGTTGGGGAGGTTTGGAGTGGTTGAGTGACTGGGTTGGGGAGGTTTGGAGTGGTTGAGGGATTGGGTTGAGGAGGTTTGGAGTGGTTGAGGGACGGTTGGGGAGGTTTGGAGTGAGGGTGAGGGACTGGGTTGGGGTTTGGAGTGAGGTTGAGGGACTGGGTTGGGGAGGTTTGGAGTGGTTGAGGGACTGGGTTGGGGTTTGGAGTGAGGTTGAGGGACTGGGTTGGGGAGGTTTGGAGTGGTTGAGTGGGTTGGGGAGGTTTGGAGTGAGGTTGAGGGACTGGGTTGGGGTTTGGAGTGAGGTTGAGGGACTGGGCTGGGATTTGGAGTGAGGTTGAGGGACTGGGTTGAGGAGGTTTGGAGTGAGGCTGAGGGACTGTGTTGAGGAGGTTTGGAGTGAGGGTGAGTGACTGGGCTGAGGAGGTTTGGAATGAGGCTGGATGACTGGGTTGGGGAGGTTTGGAGTGGTTGAGGGACTGGGTTGGGGAGGTTTGGAGTGGTTGAGGGACTGGGTTGGGGAGGTTTGGAGTGGTTGAGGGACTGGTTTGGGGTTTGGAGTGAGGTTGAGGGACTGGGTTGGGATTTGGAGTGAGTTTGAGGGACTGGGTTGGGGAGGTTTGGAGTGGTTGAGGGACTGGGCTGAGGAGGTTTGTAGTGAGGCTGAGGGACTGGGTTGGGGAGCTTTGGAGTGGTTGAGGGACTGGGTTGAGGAGGTTTGGAGTGAGGTTGAGGGACTGGGTTGGAGTTTGGAGTGAGGTTGAGGGACTGGGTTGGGGAGGTTTGGAGTGAGGCTGAGGGACTGTGTTGAGGAGGTTTGGAGTGAGGGTGAGTGACTGGGCTGAGGAGGTTTGGAATGAGGCTGAGGGACTGTGTTGAGGAGGTTTGGAGTGAGGGTGAGTGACTGGGCTGAGGAGGTTTGGAATGAGGCTGAGGGACTGGGTTGAGGAGGTTTGGAGTGGTTGAGGGACTGGGTTGGGGAGGTTTGGAGTGGTTGAGGGACTGGGTTGGGGAGGTTTGGAGTGGTTGAGGGACTGGGTTGGGGTTTGGAGTGAGGTTGAGGGACTGGGTTGGGATTTGGAGTGAGTTTGAGGGACTGGGTTGGGGAGGTTTGGAGTGGTTGAGGGACTGGGCTGAGGAGGTTTGTAGTGAGGCTGAGGGACTGGGTTGGGGAGCTTTGGAGTGGTTGAGGGACTGGGTTGAGGAGGTTTGGAGTGAGGTTGAGGGACTGGGTTGGAGTTTGGAGTGAGGTTGAGGGACTGGGTTGGGGAGGTTTGGAGTGGTTGAGGGACTGGGTTGGGGAGGTTTGTAGTGAGGCTGAGGGACTGGGTTGGGGAGCTTTGGAGAGGTTGAGGGACTGGGTTGGGGAGGTTTGGAGTGAGGGTAAGGGACTGGGTTGAGGAGGTTTGGAGTGGTTGAGGGACTGGGTTGGGGTTTGGAGTGAGGTTGAGGGACTGGGTTGGGGAGGTTTGGAGTGGTTGTGTGACTGGGTTGGGGAGGTTTGGAGTGAGGTTGAGGGACTGGGCTGGGATTTGGTGTGAGGTTGAGGGACTGGGTTGGGGAGTTTTGGAGTGGTTGAGTGACTGGGTTGGGGAGGTTTGGAGTGGTTGAGGGACTGGGTTGAGGAGGTTTGGAGTGGTTGAGGGACTGGGTTGGGGAGGTTTGGAGTGGTTGAGAGACTGGGTTGGGGTTTGGAGTGAGGTTGAGGGACTGGGCTGGGATTTGGAGTGAGGTTGAGGGACTGGGTTGAGGAGGTTTGGAGTGAGGCTGAGGGACTGGGCTGAGGAGGTTTGGAGTGAGGCTGAGGGACTGGGTTGGGGTTTGGAGTAAGGCTGAGGGACTGGGTTGGGGTTTGGAGTGAGGTTGAGGGACTGGGTTGGGGTTTGGAGTGAGGTTGAGGGACTGGGCTGGGATTTGGAGTGAGGTTGAGGGACTGGGTTGAGGAGGTTTGGAGTGAGGCTGAGGGACTGGGCTGAGGAGGTTTGGAGTGAGGCTGAGGGACTGGGTTGGGGTTTGGAGTGAGGCTGAGGGACGGTTGGGGTTTGGAGTGAGGTTGAGGGACTGGGCTGGGATTTGGAGTGAGGTTGAGGGACTGGGTTGAGGAGGTTTGGAGTGAGGCTGAGGGACTGGGCTGAGGAGGTTTGGAGTGAGGCTGAGGGACTGGGTTGGGGTTTGGAGTGAGGCTGAGGGACGGTTGGGGTTTGGAGTGAGGTTGAGGGACTGGGTTGGGGTTTGGAGTGAGGCTGAGGGACTGGGCTGAGGAGGTTTGGAGTGAGGCTGAGGGACTGGGTTGGGGTTTGGAGTGAGGCTGAGGGACGGTTGGGGTTTGGAGTGAGGTTGAGGGACTGGGTTGGGGTTTGGAGTGAGGTTGAGGGACTGGGTTGGGGAAGTTTGGAGTGAGGCTGAGGGACTGGGCTGAGGAGGTTTGGAGTGAGGCTGGGGGACTGGGTTGGGGTTTGGAGTGAGGTTGAGGGACTGGGTTGATGAGTTTTGGAGTGAGGCTGAGGGACTGGGTTGAGGAGGTTTGGATTGCGGCTGAGGGACTGGGTTGGGCTTTTGGAGTGTGGATGAGTGACTGGGCTGAGGAGCTTTGGAATGAGGCTGAGGGACTGGGTTGAGGAGGTTTGGAGTGAGGGTGAGTGACTGAGCTGAGGAGGTTTGGAGTAACGGTGAGTGACTGGGTTGGAGAGGTTTGGAGTGAGGCTGAGTGACTGGGCTGGAGAGGTTTGGAGTGAGGTTGAGGCACTGGGTTGGGTTTTGGAGTGAGGGTGAGGGACTGGTTTGAGGAGCTTTGGAGTGAGGCTGAGGGACTGGGTTGGGGTTTGGAGTGAGGCTGAGGGACTGTGTTGGGGTTTGGAGTGAGGTTGAGGGACTGGGTTGGGGTTTGGTGTGAGGTTGAGGGACTGGGTTGGGGAAGTTTGGAGTGGTTGAGGGACTGGGCAGGGATTTGGAGTGAGGTTGAGAAACTGGGTTGAGGAGGTTTGGAGTGAGGCTGAGTGACTGGGCTGAGGAGATTTGGAGTGAGGTTGCACTGGGTTGGGGTTTGGAGTGAGGGTGAGTGACTGGGTTGAGGAGGTTTGGAGTGAGGGTGAGGGACTGGGTTGAGGAGGTTTGGAGTGAGTTTGAGGGACTGGGTTGAGGAGATTTGGAGTGAGGTTGAGGGACTGGGTTGGGGTTTGGAGTGAGGTTGAGGGACTGGGTTGTGGTTTAGAGTGAGGCTGAGGGACTGGGTTGAGCAGGTTTGGAGTGAGACTGAGGGACTAGGTTGAGGAGGTTTGGAGTGAGGTTGAGGGACTGGGTTGGGGTTTGGAGTGAGGTTGAGGGACTGGGTTGGGGAGGTTTGGAGTGGTTGAGGGACTGGGTTGGGGAGGTTTGGAGTGGTTGAGGGACTGGGTTGGGGAGGTTTGGAGTGGTTGAGGGACTGGCTTGGGGTTTGGAGTGAGGTTGAGGGACTGTGCTGGGATTTGGAGTGAGGTTGAGGGACTGGGTTGGGGAGGTTTGGAGTGAGGCTGAGGGACTGGGTTGGGGAGGTTTGGAGTGAGGCTGAGTGACTGGGCTGAGGAGATTTGGAGTGAGGTTGAGGGACTGGGTTGGGGTTTGGAGTGAGGTTGAGGGACTGGGTTGTGGTTTAGAGTGAGGCTGAGGGACTGGGTTGAGCAGGTTGGAGTGAGGGTGAGTGACTGGGCTGAGGAGGTTTGGAATGAGGCTGAGGGACTAGGTTGAGGAGGTTTGGAGTGAGGCTGAGGGACTGGGTTGGGGAGGTTTGGAGTGAGGCTGAGTGACTGGGCTGAGGAGGTTTGGAATGAGGCTGAGGGACTGGGTTGAGGAGGTTTGGAGTGAGGTTGAGGGACTGGGTTGGAGTTTGGAGTGAGGTTGGACTGGGTTGGGGAGGTTTGGAGTGGTTGAGGGACTGGCTTGGGGTTTGGAGTGAGGTTGAGGGACTGTGCTGGGATTTGGAGTGAGGTTGAGGGACTGGACTGAGGAGGTTTGTAGTGAGGTTGAGTGACTGGGTTGGGGAGGTTTGGAGTGGTTGAGGGACTGGATTGGGGAGGTTTGGAGTGGTTGAGGGACTGGGTTGGGGTTTGGAGTGAGGTTGAGGGACTGGGTTGGGGAGGTTTGGAATGAGGCTGAGGGACTGGGTTGAGGAGGTTTGGAGTGAGGTTGGGACTGGGTTGGGGAGGTTTGGAGTGGTTGAGGAACTGGGTTGGGGTTTGGAGTGATGTTGAGGGACTGGGCTGGGATTTGGAGTGAGGTTGAGGGACTGAGTTGAGGAGGTTTGGAGTGAGGCTGAGGGACTGGGTTGGGGTTTGATGTTGAGGGACTGGGTTGGGGTTTGGAGTGAGGTTGAGGGACTGGGTTGGGGAGGTTTGGAGTGAGGCTGAGGGCCTGGGCTGAGGAGGTTTGGAGTGGTTGAAGGACTGGGTTGGGGAGGTTTGGAGTGGTTGAGGGACTGGGCTGAGGAGGTTTGTAGTGAGGTTGAGTGACTGGGTTGGGGAGGTTTGGAGTGGTTGAGGGACTGGATTGGGGAGGTTTGGAGTGGTTGAGGGACTGGGTTGGGGTTTGGAGTGAGGTTGAGGGACTGGGTTGGGGAGGTTTGGAATGAGGCTGAGGGACTGGGTTGAGGAGGTTTGGAGTGAGGTTGGGACTGGGTTGGGGAGGTTTGGAGTGGTTGAGGAACTGGGTTGGGGTTTGGAGTGATGTTGAGGGACTGGGCTGGGATTTGGAGTGAGGTTGAGGGACTGAGTTGAGGAGGTTTGGAGTGAGGCTGAGGGACTGGGTTGGGGTTTGATGTTGAGGGACTGGGTTGGGGTTTGGAGTGAGGTTGAGGGACTGGGTTGGGGAGGTTTGGAGTGAGGCTGAGGGCCTGGGCTGAGGAGGTTTGGAGTGGTTGAAGGACTGGGTTGGGGAGGTTTGGAGTGGTTGAGGGACGGTTGGGGAGGTTTGGAGTGAGGGTGAGGGACTGGGTTGGGGTTTGGAGTGAGGTTGAGGGACTGGGTTGGGGAGGTTTGGAGTGGTTGAGTGACTGGGTTGGGGAGGTTTGGAGTGAGGTTGAGGGACTGGGTTGGGGTTTGGAGTGAGGTTGAGGGACTGTTGGGGAGGTTTGGAGTGGTTGAGTGACTGGGTTGGGGAGGTTTGGAGTGGTTGAGGGATTGGGTTGAGGAGGTTTGGAGTGGTTGAGGGACGGTTGGGGAGGTTTGGAGTGAGGGTGAGGGACTGGGTTGGGGTTTGGAGTGAGGTTGAGGGACTGGGTTGGGGAGGTTTGGAGTGGTTGAGGGACTGGGTTGGGGTTTGGAGTGAGGTTGAGGGACTGGGTTGGGGAGGTTTGGAGTGGTTGAGTGGGTTGGGGAGGTTTGGAGTGATGTTGAGGGACTGGGTTGGGGTTTGGAGTGAGGTTGAGGGACTGGGCTGGGATTTGGAGTGAGGTTGAGGGACTGGGTTGAGGAGGTTTGTAGTGAGGCTGAGGGACTGTGTTGAGGAGGTTTGGAGTGAGGGTGAGTGACTGGGCTGAGGAGGTTTGGAATGAGGCTGAGGGACTGGGTTGGGGAGGTTTGGAGTGGTTGAGGGACTGGGTTGGGGAGGTTTGGAGTGGTTGAGGGACTGGGTTGGGGAGGTTTGGAGTGGTTGAGGGACTGGTTTGGGATTTGGAGTGAGGTTGAGGGACTGGGCTGGGATTTGGAGTGAGGTTGAGGGACTGGGTTGGGGAGGTTTGGAGTGGTTGAGGGACTGGGTTGGGGTTTGGAGTGAGGTTGAGGGACTGGGTTGGGATTTGGAGTGAGTTTGAGGGACTGGGTTGGGGAGGTTTGGAGTGGTTGAGGGACTGGGCTGAGGAGGTTTGTAGTGAGGCTGAGGGACTGGGTTGGGGAGCTTTGGAGTGGTTGAGGGACTGGGTTGAGGAGGTTTGGAGTGAGGTTGAGGGACTGGGTTGGAGTTTGGAGTGAGGTTGAGGGACTGGGTTGGGGAGGTTTGGAGTGGTTGAGGGACTGGGTTGGGGAGGTTTGTAGTGAGGCTGAGGGACTGGGTTGGGGAGCTTTGGAGAGGTTGAGGGACTGGGTTGGGGAGGTTTGGAGTGAGGGTAAGGGACTGGGTTGAGGAGGTTTGGAGTGGTTGAGGGACTGGGTTGGAGTTTGGAGTGAGGTTGAGGGACTGGGTTGGGGAGGTTTGGAGTGGTTGTGTGACTGGGTTGGGGAGGTTTGGAGTGAGGTTGAGGGACTGGGCTGGGATTTGGTGTGAGGTTGAGGGACTGGGTTGGGGAGTTTTGGAGTGGTTGAGTGACTGGGTTGGGGAGGTTTGGAGTGGTTGAGGGACTGGGTTGAGGAGGTTTGGAGTGGTTGAGGGACTGGGTTGGGGAGGTTTGGAGTGGTTGAGAGACTGGGTTGGGGTTTGGAGTGAGGTTGAGGGACTGGGCTGGGATTTGGAGTGAGGTTGAGGGACTGGGTTGAGGAGGTTTGGAGTGAGGCTGAGGGACTGGGCTGAGGAGGTTTGGAGTGAGGCTGAGGGACTGGGTTGGGGTTTGGAGTAAGGCTGAGGGACTGGGTTGGGGTTTGGAGTGAGGTTGAGGGACTGGGTTGGGGTTTGGAGTGAGGTTGAGGGACTGGGCTGGGATTTGGAGTGAGGTTGAGGGACTGGGTTGAGGAGGTTTGGAGTGAGGCTGAGGGACTGGGCTGAGGAGGTTTGGAGTGAGGCTGAGGGACTGGGTTGGGGTTTGGAGTGAGGCTGAGGGACGGTTGGGGTTTGGAGTGAGGTTGAGGGACTGGGTTGGGGTTTGGAGTGAGGTTGAGGGACTGGGTTGGGGAAGTTTGGAGTGAGGCTGAGGGACTGGGCTGAGGAGGTTTGGAGTGAGGCTGGGGGACTGGGTTGGGGTTTGGAGTGAGGTTGAGGGACTGGGTTGATGAGTTTTGGAGTGAGGTTGAGGGACTGGGTTGGAGTTTGGAGTGAGGTTGAGGGACTGGGTTGGGGAGGTTTGGAGTGGTTGAGGGACTGGGTTGGGGAGGTTTGTAGTGAGGCTGAGGGACTGGGTTGGGGAGCTTTGGAGAGGTTGAGGGACTGGGTTGGGGAGGTTTGGAGTGAGGGTAAGGGACTGGGTTGAGGCGGTTTGGAGTGGTTGAGGGACTGGGTTGGGGTTTGGAGTGAGGTTGAGGGACTGGGTTGGGGAGGTTTGGAGTGGTTGTGTGACTGGGTTGGGGAGGTTTGGAGTGAGGTTGAGGGACTGGGCTGGGATTTGGTGTGAGGTTGAGGGACTGGGTTGGGGAGTTTTGGAGTGGTTGAGTGACTGGGTTGGGGAGGTTTGGAGTGGTTGAGGGACTGGGTTGAGGAGGTTTGGAGTGGTTGAGGGACTGGGTTGGGGAGGTTTGGAGTGGTTGAGAGACTGGGTTGGGGTTTGGAGTGAGGTTGAGGGACTGGGCTGGGATTTGGAGTGAGGTTGAGGGACTGGGTTGAGGAGGTTTGGAGTGAGGCTGAGGGACTGGGCTGAGGAGGTTTGGAGTGAGGCTGAGGGACTGGGTTGGGGTTTGGAGTAAGGCTGAGGGACTGGGTTGGGGTTTGGAGTGAGGTTGAGGGACTGGGTTGGGGTTTGGAGTGAGGCTGAGGGACTGGGCTGGGATTTGGAGTGAGGTTGAGGGACTGGGTTGAGGAGGTTTGGAGTGAGGCTGAGGGACTGGGCTGAGGAGGTTTGGAGTGAGGCTGAGGGACTGGGTTGGGGTTTGGAGTGAGGCTGAGGGACGGTTGGGGTTTGGAGTGAGGTTGAGGGACTGGGTTGGGGTTTGGAGTGAGGTTGAGGGACTGGGTTGGGGAAGTTTGGAGTGAGGCTGAGGGACTGGGCTGAGGAGTTTTGGAGTGAGGCTGGGGGACTGGGTTGGGGTTTGGAGTGAGGTTGAGGGACTGGGTTGATGAGTTTTGGAGTGAGGCTGAGGGACTGGGTTGAGGAGGTTTGGATTGCGGCTGAGGGACTGGGTTGGGCTTTTGGAGTGTGGATGAGTGACTGGGCTGAGGAGCTTTGGAATGAGGCTGAGGGACTGGGTTGAGGAGGTTTGGAGTGAGGTTGAGGGACTGGGTTGAGGATGTTTGGAGTGGTTGAGGGACTGGGTTGGGGAGGTTTAGAGTGAGGGTGAGGGACTGGGTTGGGGTTTGGAGTGAGGTTGAGGGACTGTGTTGGGGAGGTTTGGAGTGGTTGAGGGACTGGGTTGGGGAGGTTTGGTGGTTGAGGGACTGGGTTGGGGCGGTTTGGAGTGGTTGAGGGACTGGGTTGGGGAGGTTTGGAGTGAGGTTGTGGGACTGGGTTGGGGTTTGGAGTGAGGTTGAGGGACTGGGCTGGGATTTGGATTGAGGTTGAGGGACTGGGTTGAGGAGGTTTGGAGTGAGGCTGAGGGACTGGGCTGAGGACGTTTGGAGTGAGGCTGAGGGACTGGGTTGGGGTTTGGAGTGAGGTTGAGGGACTGGGTTGGGGTTTTGGAGTGAGGGTGAGTGACTGGGCTGAGGAGATTTGGAGTCAGGTTGAGGGACTGGGTTGGGGTTTGGAGTGAGGTTGAGGGACTGGGTTGAGGAGGTTTGGGGTGAGGCTGAGGGACTGGAGTAGGTTTGGAGTGAGGTTGAGGGACTGGGTTGGGGTTTTGGATGACTGACTGGGCTGAGGAGATTTGGAGTGAGGTTGAGGGACTGGGTTTGGGTTTGGAGTGAGGTCGAGGGACTGGGTTGAGGAGGTTTGGAGTGGTTGAGGGACTGGGTTGGGGTTTGGAGTGAGGTTGAGGGACTGGGTTGATGAGTTTTGGAGTGAGGCTGAGGGACTGGGTTGAGGAGGTTTGGATTGAGGCTGAGGGACTGGGTTGGGCTTTTGGAGTGTGGGTGAGTGACTGGGCTGAGGAGATTTGGAGTGAGGGTGAGGGACTGGGTTGAGGAGGTTTGGAGTGGTTGAGTGACTGGGTTGGGGAGGTTTGGAGTGAGGGTGAGGGACTGGGTTGAGGAGGTTTGGATTGAGGCTGAGGGACTGGGTTTGGGTTTTGGAGTGTGGGTGAGTGACTGGGCTGAGGAGATTTGGAGTGAGGGTGAGGGACTGGGTTGGGGTTTGGAGTGGTTGAGGGACTGGGTTGGGGAGGTTTGGAGTGAGGGTGAGGGACTGGGTTGAGGAGGTTTGGAGTGGTTGAGGGACTGGGTTGGGGAGGTTTGGAGTGAGGGTGAGGGACTGGGTTGGGGTTTGGAGTGAGGTTGAGGGACTGGGTTGAGGAGGTTTGGAGTGGTTGAGGGACTGGGTTGGGGAGGTTTGGAGTGAGGGTGAGGGACTGGGTTGGGGTTTGGAGTGAGGTTGAGGGACTGGGTTGGGGAGGTTTGGAGTGAGGTTGAGGGACTGGGTTGGGGTTTGGAGTGAGGTTGAGGGACTGGGTTGGGGAGGTTTGGAGTGAGGGTGAGGGACTGGGTTGGGGTTTGGAGTGAGGTTGAGGGACTGGGTTGGGGAGGTTTGGAGTGGTTGTGGGTTGGGTTTGGTTCAGGGTGACTCTCTCCCATTTGTGAGCTCCCTTCAGTCGAATATCCTGGTCACATCTCCTGTCTTGAAGCAGTGGGGAGGAAAGGACGCTGCGGTGTCTATGAGACCATAAGACATAGGAGCAGAATTAGGCCATTTGGCCCATCGAGTCTGCTCTGCCATTTCATCATGGCTGATCCATTTCCCTCTCTGCCCCAATCTCCTGCCTTCTCCCCCTATCCCTTCATGCCCTGACCAATCAAGAATCTATCAACCTCTGCCTTAACTATGCAGAAGGGCTTGGCCTCCACAGCTGTCTCTGGCAAAGAATTCCTCTGATTCACCACTCTTGGCTAAAAGAAATCCTTCTTCATCCCCTTTCTAAAGCAACGCCCCACTTTTCTGAGTCTGGGTCCTCTGGTCTTAGACTCTCCCACCATAGTAAATATCAGATTCAGGTTCAGTTTATTGTCATTTAGACACCACAAATGCAATGCAGTTAAAAAATGAGGCAACGTTCCTCCAGAATGATGTCACAAAAGCACATGACAAAACAGACTACACCAGAAAATCCACATAACGTTTGGCAATCCCCAATCCAGAGTCCGGAGAGGCTGCTGCGTATTAATATTGTGCTACCATCTTGCGCGTTCCCCGGAAAGGAGCTCCAAATCCACCAGACAACACAAGACCAAAAGCTAAAGCTACAAGACCTGCACAAAACCACATAGTTACAACAGTGGAAACAATAGCATAATTGATAAAACAAAACAGACCATGGGCACAGTAAAAATTGTCCAAAGATGTAAAAGGACTATAAGTTCAAAAGAAATCACCACACAGTTTCCACAAGTCCTCAGGGTCCCGATAGACTCGCCATCCCACACCGGCGGCAGAAGGGAATACCCCCGCTATGGACTTCCACAGCACCGCCCGACTCAGCCTCACAGACGCAGCACACACCGACAGCTACCTGACCGCAGTGGACTCCGAGTCTGTCGAACCTCCGAGCCGATGACCATCCCCTCCGGCACAGCTTCTCCAAGCACCATCCTGTGCCGAGCGTATTAAGACAGCTCCGCCAACGGCCATCGGCAACGCGACCCTGAGGACTGGGGGCCTGTTCTTCCCAGCAGAGTCCCGGACCTCACAGCAGCAGCAGCAACGAAGAGGGTCTGCCTGGAGATTTCCCGATGTTCCTCCGTGCTCCCACGTCCGTTTTCAATCGATTATGATTGTGCACGGCACCCCACTTCACAAAAAACAGATAATCAATTCCGGAGTGGCCACTGCAAGCTGCATCGCATAGCCATCTTGGAATGGGAAACATTCCATATCCTCTCCACATCCACTCTTTCAAGGCCTTTCACCATTCGATAGGTTTCAATAAGGTCATTCTTCTGAATTCCAGTGAATACACCCAGAGCCATCAAACCCATTTCAAATGACAAGCTGTTCAATCCTGGAATCATTTTCGTGATCCTTATTTGAACCCTCTCCAGTTTCAGCACATCCTTTCTCAGGTAAGGAGCCCAAATCTGCTCACAGTTCTCCAAGTGAGGCCTCACCAGTGCTTTATGAAGTTTCGACATTACATTCTTGCTTTTATATTCTAGACCTCTCGAAATGAATGCTAACATTGCATTTGCCTTCCTCACCACAGACTCAACCTGCAACTTAACCTTCAGGGAATCCTGCACGAGGACTCCCAAGTATCTTTGCACCTCTGATTTTTGTATTTTCTCTCCATTTATAAAATAATCTACCCCTTTATTTCTTCTACCAAAGTGCATAACCGTACACTTCCCTACACTGTACTCCATCTGCCACTTTTTGCCCATTCTCCAAATCTGTCCAATTCCTTCTGTAGCCTCCCCACTTCCTCAAAACTACCAGCTCCTCCGCCCATCTTCAAACTTTGCAACAAAGCCATCAACTCC
Organism: Hypanus sabinus; assembly: GCF_030144855.1. NCBI lineage: Eukaryota > Metazoa > Chordata > Chondrichthyes > Myliobatiformes > Dasyatidae > Hypanus > Hypanus sabinus. The sequence continues at coordinate 90,959,204 of NC_082720.1, read as the reverse complement.
ATCATCCAAATCATTGACATGTAACGTTAAAAGAATCCGTCCCTACACTGACCCTATGCAACACAACTAGTCATCGGCAGCCAGTCCCTTCATTCCCATTCTTTGCCCCCTGCCAATCAGCCATTGCTTTATCCAGGCTCAGCTCTTTCCTGTAGTAACATGCATCCCCTCACAGCTCAGATTTTTGAATTTTCTCTCCATTTAGGAATTAGTCTGGTCATTGCTGGGGCTGGGGGGGATAATTGGGGAGGGGTCAGGAGAAGGTCAGCACGCTCAGGGTTCAGTGCACTGGCTGCACTGTATGCACTGTGAAGTGCAAGGCGGCCACTCTGGATCCAGTGGAAGAGCGTGAAGTAGTTGCTCTAGAACCCTTGTTTGCTGCTGGCTTCTGTAATTCCCTGTGCTCTCTCCCTCCAAGGTCCGGGTTCCTCTGCCCATGCCATCAGCAGTGCCAGTTCCACAGCCAGAGGGCGGTTTCCTGGTCTGAGCATCGCCGACTCCATTTCTAACTCCGTCCCCGTCCCTCGGGGACACTCCCCCTGCACCGGAGACAGGAGTTTGCTGGACAGTCACACCGGGCAGCGAAGGATGGACAACACAGACCAGCCAGGAACACGCACCAGGACTCCGGCTCCCACTCACCCTCCCGCTGCATCCCATGCCCCCTCCCCCAATCCCTGGCTGCAGAGAATGGTTTCACGAGAATGAAATGGTTAACACGTGAGGAGCGTTTGACGGTTCTGGGACTGTACTCGCTGCAGTTTAGAAGAATGGAGGGCAATCCCATTGAAATGTTGAAAAGCTTCAATTGAGTGGATGTGGAGAGGATGTTTCCTATAGTGGGGGAGTCTAGGACCAGAGGACACAGATAGAGTGGATGTGGAGAGGATGTTTCCTATAGTGGGGGAGTCTAGGACCAGAGGACACAGATAGAGTGGATGTGGAGAGGATGTTTCCTATAGTGAGGGAGTCTAGGACCAGAGGACACAGATAGAGTGGATGTGGAGAGTAGGTTTCCTATAGTGGGGGAGTCTAGGACCAGAGGACACAGATAGAGTGGATGTGGAGAGGATGTTTCCAATAGAGGGCGTCTAGGACCAGAGGACACAGATAGAGTGGCTGTGGAGAGGATGTTTCCAATAGAGGGCGTCTAGGACCAGAGGACACAGATAGAGTGGATGTGGAGAGGATGTTCCCTATAGTGAGGGAGTCCAGGACCAGAGGGCACTGCCTCAGAATAAAGGGACGTCCATTTCGAGTGGATGTGGAGAGGATGTTTCCTATAGTGAGGGAGTCCAGGACCAGAGGGCACTGCCTCAGAATAAAGGGACGTCCATTTCGAGGAGGAATTTCTTTAGCTAGAGATGGGTGAATCTATGCCGTTTATTGCCATGGACGAGGTTGATAGGTTGTTGGTTACCTCAGATGTCAGAGGCTGGGAGAAAACAGGAGAATGTTGTTGAAAGGGATGGAAAAAAATCCACCATGATGGAATGGCAGAGCAGATGTGATGGGCTGAATGGCCTCATTCTGCTCCTTCATCTTATGGGAACCATCCAGAGCCGCCCAGTTAACAGAAACGCCACAGATAGCAGGGTTTGGTTTGGTGACCGCTGGGAGTACCCGAGTGTTGGGGACAAGCGTGTGAAGAGTACACAAGTTCAGGGACGTATGTACATGACACAGCCTACGGCCTGGGGTGCATTGTGTCCCTGCAGCTGGTGCACCAGCACCCTCACCCACCTCTCCACCCGCTTGGCGACCCTTGACAGCAACAGCACTGCGGGGACTGCACTACACCACCTGAAACGGGGCCCGGGAGAGGTGGTGGGCAGAGCGGAACTCAGTGAGTTCTTTCAAAGGGCCAGCATGGATACCGTGCTGAATGGCCTCCCAGGCTGGGTGGTAATTACAGATGGATGGGTCTCAGGACCAGGGGCATAAAGAGATTCGGCAGATGCTGGAAATCGAAAGCTACGCACACAAAATACCTGAGGAACTCAGCAGGTCAGCAGCAGTGAAGAAAGCAACAGACTGTCGACATTTCAGGCAGAGACCCTTCATCAAGACTGGAAAGGAATGGGGGGGGCAAAAGCCAGAACCTCTCAGGACTGGGTGGGGGGTGTTGGTTGGCACTTTTCTTGCTGCTGGGAAGCTGCCCGAGGCAGCAGGGCCACTCCGGGAAAAGGAACACTGATCCGCTGGCCAGACAGAACTCTCCAATTCCTGGTCCCCTGCTGCCGGTGGGGAATGTGGGAATTCCCGATGGTGTTCAACGACATCCTTGCTTGTGCTTTTTGCCAACCTAGTTCTGTACATGGGCTTTAGATCACAGAGCTGTACAGTACAGGAAAAGGCCCTTCAGCCCACAAATAAATTAGTAACCAAATGGCCAACTAAACTAATCTCCTCTGCTTACACAATGTCCACATCCTTCCATTTCCCTCCCATCCATGTGCCTCTCTAAACCTCTCTATCGTATCTGCCTCAATCACCACGCCAGGCAGTCGCCACGCTCTGTATTAAAAAAAAACTTACCCCTCTCATCTACTTTGAAATTACCCCCTCTTAAATAAAATTTCAGAGACATGGTCAATGCGAAAGGTTTCTATATGACAGTCCAATAGGGAATTTCAGGGAAACCTCCCTTCAGAGGGAAGGGGAGAGGGGTGCAGGGAAGGGGAGGGGTGTGGGAGGGGGAGTGTTGGGGGAAGGAGGCAGGGTAGGTGCAGCAGGGGTTCGTACCAAACGGCAGGGTCAAGTAGAATTTTCCTCACATCCATGATCATCTCTAATGTATCTGCCTGCACCACCACCCCAGGCACCATCACTCTCTGTGTAATATAAAAAACTTGCCCTTCACATCTCCTTGGAACCACCTCTGTATCCTCTCCTGGCCCTCGACATCCTTCCGATAAGGGGCTGATGCAACACTCCAGATAACCCAACTAGAGTTTTATAAAGCTGCAACCTGATCCCCGACCTTAGAACTCAACGCCTGGACTAGTAAAGGCAAGTATGCCATAACCACTGCCTCCTCTTTCCCCCTCATGGTTTCCTGTAACATCTCCAGGAATAAAGACCTCTCATCCTGGCAACAGCCTCGTAAATCTTTTCTGGACTCTTTGCAGTTTAACCACATCTTTCCTAACACAGCGTGAGCAAAACTACACAATACTCCCAAGTGTGGCCTCACCAACGACTTGTACAGCTGCAACTTAATATTCCAACTCCTGGACTCCGTGCCCTGACTGACGGAGGTCAACATGCTAAACACCTTTTTCACCTTGGATGCCATTTTCAACAAGACACACTTCTCAGTTCCTTGGTTCCATTGCACTCCCTCGTGCCCCAGCATTGGGGTGGCGGTTAGTGGAGAGCTATTACAATGCCCACGACCCGGGTTCAATTCCCATCACTGTCTGTAAGAAGGCTGACACATTCCAAAGACATATGGGTTGGTAGGTTAATAAGTCACATGGGTGACACGAAATGAGGAGTATGAGACGAGAGCTACCTTTGCAATGAGGTCTGCACTCGATTAAAAAGGCAGAACTTTGCAGCAGTTCAGAGTTTGACTACAGCCCATCACTGAGCAGGATTCATCAGAAAGGGCGAATAAAAATAATGCAAGTGTAAGCAGAGCAGCCATTATTGTGAGTGGGTCAGTGTTTAGAGTGGCTTTGGCTCATCAGGCTCAGGGAAGCTAAAGTATCTGCAACTCATAATTTCATATGCCTCTATCAAAATTCCCCTAAGTCTTCTGTGTAAAGAGTACAGTCCTAACCTATTCAACCTTTCCCTATAACTCAGACCCGACAACATATTTGTAAATTTTCTCTGCTCTTTCAACCTTGTTTGCATCTTTTCTGTAGGTAGGTGACCAAAAGCACACACAATACTCCAAATTAAGCCTCACCAAGTCTTATACAACCTCAACATAACATCCCACCTCCTGTATCAATACTTTGATTAATGAATGCCAATGTGCCAAAAGCTTTCTTTACAACCCTTTCTACCTGTGAAGCCACTTTTGATGAATCATGATCCCTCTGTACTACACACTCCTCAGTGCCCAACTATTCATGCTGTAAGACCTGCCCTGGTTGGTCATACTGAAGTGCAAACCTCACACTTGTCTGCCTCACACTTCCATCTGCCATTTTTCCAGCTGATGCAGGCCATGATGGCCTTCCTCACTGTCCACTGCAGCCCCCAATCTCGGTGTCATCCACAAATTTGCTGATCCAGTTGACCATGCTATCAGATGACAACAACAAAGAACCCAGCACTGATCCCTGCAGCACACCATTAGTCACAGCCCTCCATTTACCACCTCTCTCTGGTTTCTGCCACACAGCCGGTGTTTGAAGTTGGTGCCACTTTGCCTCACTTTTTATCTTGAGTAAATACAGATGCAAAAAGCCCCCCATCTGGCTCCACACGTGGATTACCATTCTGATCTTCCAGAGGACCAATCCTGTCTCTTGCAATCCTGTGGCTTGTCCAGGTGGGCGTAGACACGGTTCAGCAGGTAGACGATGGCATCCTCAACTCCTAGTCAGGGCTGGTAGGTGAACTGGAGGGGGTCTAAGTGTGGCCTAACCATAGGCCGGAGCTGCTCTAGAACAAGTCTCGCCAGGGTCTTCATGATGTGGGAGGTCAATGCCACCGGTCTGTAGTCATTGGAGCCACTGGGGCACGGCGTCTTCGGTACAGGGACGAATAGCTGGGAGTTTAATGTCCAAGGATACACATTGTATCGAAAAGACAGGCAGGAAGGCAGAGGGAATAGTGCCTTTTAGTAAAATATGAAATGAAATCATTAGAAAGAGATGACATGTGGTCAGAAGGTGTTGAATCATTGTGGGTAGAGCTAAGGAACTGCAAGGGCAAAAAGACTCTGATAGAAGTTATATACAACCCCCCCCCCCCCCCAACCAAACAGTAGCAAGGATGTGGTCTACAAATTACAACGGGAGATAGAAAATTCATGCCAAAAGGGCAATGTTACAATTGTCATGAGGGATTTCAATATTCAGATTCAGTTTATTATCATTTAGAAACCACAAATGCAATGCAATTAAAAAATGAAACAGCGTTCCTCCAGAATGATATCACAAAAGCACATGACAAAACAGACTACACCAGAAAATCCACATAACGTTTGGCAATCCCCAAGCCAGAGTCCAGAGAGGCTGCTGCGTATCAATATCGTGCTACCATCTAGCGCTTTCCCCGGTAAGGAGCTCCAAATCCACCAGACAAAACAAGACCAAAAACTAAAGCTACAAGACCTGTACAAAACCACATAGTTACAACAGTGCAAACAATAGCATAATTGATTTAAAAAAAAACAGACCTTGGGCACAGTAAAAATAGTCCAAAGATGTTAAAAGACTATAAGTTCGAAAGAAACCACCACACAGTTTCCACAAGTCCTCAGGGTCCCGATAGACTCGCCATCCCACACAGGCGGCAGAAGGGAATACCCCTGCTATGGACTTCCACAGCACCGCCCGACTCAGCCTTGCAGACGCAGCACACAGTGAAAGCGACCTGACCGCAGCAGACTCCGAGTCCGTTGAACCTCCGAGCCTCTGACCATCCCCTCCGGCACAGCTTCTCCGAGCACCATCTTCTGCTGAGTGTATTAAGACACCCCCGCCAACGGCCATCGGCAACGCGACCCCGAGGACTGGGGGCCGGTTCTTCTCAGCAGAGTCCCGGACCTCACAGCAGCAGCAGCAACAAAGAGGTCCTTCCTGGAGATTTCCAGATGTTCCTCTGTGCTCTGTGCTCCCACATCCGATTTTCATTAGATTAGGATTGCGCACGGCACCCCCGCTTAACAAATAACATAACAGCTCTGGAGTGGCCGCTGCGAGCTGCGTCGCACCACCATCTTGAACAATACACAGGTCGGTTGGGAAAATCAGGTTGGTGTTGGTTTCCAGGAGAGGGATTTCTACAAAGCCTATGAGTTGTTTTTTTAGAGCAGCTTATGATTGAGCCCACTAGGGGATCAGCTATTCTGGATTGGGTGTTGTGCAATGAACTGGAATTGATCAGAGAGCTTAAGGTAAAAGAACCCTTAGGGGAAAGTGATCATAATATGATCAAACTGACCCTGAATTTTGAAAAGGAGATGCTAAAGTCAGGTGTATCAGTATTATAATGCAGTAAAGGGAATTACAGAGGCATGAGAGAGGAGCTGGCCAGAGCTGATTGGAAAAAAAACACGGGCAGGGATGATGGCAGAGCAGCAACGGCTGGAATTTCTGAAAGCAATTCGGAAGGCACAGGATATATACATCCCAAAGAGTGAAAAGAATTTTAAAGGAAATATGACTACCATGGCTAACAAGAAAAGTCAAAGCCAACATAAAATCCAAAGAGAGGACATATAACAGAGCAAACATTAGTGAGAAGTTCGATGATTGGGAAATTTTTAAATACTGACAGAAGGCAACTAAAAAAGTCATTAAGAAGGTAAAGCTGGAATATAAAAGTAAGCTAGCCAATCATATTAAAGAGGATGCCAGAAGTTTCTTCAGATACATAAAGTGTAAAAGAGAGGTGAGAGTGGCTATCAGACCGCTGGAAAACAATGCTGGAGAGGTAATGGGAGACAACAGAAGGCTGGAAGAACTGAATAAATATTTTGCATCAATGTTCACTGTGGAAGACATGAGCAGTGTGGTAGAAGTTCGAGAGTGTCAGAGGGCATGAAGTGTGTGAAGTTACCATAACTAGGGAGAAGGTTCTTGGGAAACTGTAAAGTCTGAAGGTAGATAAATCACCTAGACCAGATGGTGTACACCCCAGAGTTTTGAAAGAGATGGTTGAAGGGATGGTGGAGTCATTAGTAATGATCTTTCAAGAATCTCTAGGTTCTGGAATGGTTCTGGAAGACTGGAAAATTACAAATGTCACTCCACTCTTCAAGAAGGGAGAGGGACAGAAGAAAGGAAATATAGGCCAGTTAGTCTGACCTCAGTGGCTGGGAAGATGTGTAGCTGATTGTGGTTTGGGGTACTTGGCGACTCATGATAAAATAGGTCACCGTTTCCTCAGGGAAAATCCTGCTCGACAGATCATTTGGAATTCTCTGAAAAATAACAAGCAGGATAGAGAATAGATTGATGTGATGTACTTGACAAGGTGTCACATGTGGGGCTGCTTAACAAGTTACAAGCCCATGGTGTTACCGGAACAGTTCCAGCATGGAGAAAGCAGTGGCTGGAACTGGAGGCAGAGTGAGAATAAGGGAAACTTGTCCTGGCTGGCAGCCGGAGACTAGTGGTGTTCCACAGGGGTCTGTGTTGGGATTTTTATGTTATATGTCAGTGATTTGCATGATAGCTATTTTCTAAACAGAGAGAAAATTAAAAAATCTGAGGTGCAAAGGGATTTGGGAGTCCTTGTGCAGGATTCCCTGAAGGATAACCTCCAGGTTGAGTCTGTCGTGAGGAAGGCAAATGCAATGTTAGCATTCATTTCGAGAGGACTAGAATATAAAAGCAAGGACGTAATGTTGAGACTTTATAAAGCACTTGGAGTATTGTGAGCAGTTTTGGGCCCTTATCTAAGAAAGAATGTGCTGTATTGGACAGAGTTCGAAGAAAGCTCATGAAAATGATTCTGGTATTGAAAGGCTTGTCACATCGGGAGCATTCGAGGGCTCTGGGCCTCTACTCACTGGAATTCAGAAGAATGAGGGGTGACCTCATTGGAACCCATCAAGTTGAAGGCCTGGACAGGGTGGATGTGGAGAGAATGTTTCCTATGGCGGGAGAGTTTAAAACCAGTGGACATTGCCTCAGAATAGAGGGGTGTCCTTTTAGAACAGAGATGGGGGTAATTTATTTTGCCAGAGAGCGGAAGCCAAGTCTTTATGTATATATAAGGCAGAGGTTGATGGATTCTTGGTCGGACAGGACAGAAAAGGATACAGGGAAGGCAAGAGATTTGGGCTGAGAGGGAAATGGATCAGCCATGATGAAATGGCAGAGCAGACTCGATGGGCCAAATGGCCTAATTCTGCTGCAGTATCTTCTGGTCTTAATTGATTTGGCACAACATTGTTCCAGGCCTGTACTGTTCTGTATTCTAAGTCCTATTCTGGTCTGACTTTCCAGTGATCCTGTACGTTTCTCCTTCCATACACGCGGTCAGTCACTGCACAATCGTCCCCAGAGTCTGACTGGTGGTGTTTGAATACGTTTCCAGATTAGATACCGTTGGCTCTTCACACAACCCTGGAAAGATGCGTACATCAGGATGCTCTTTATCAATTACAGGTCAGCATTTAACACCATCATCCCCTCAAAACTAATCAGTAAACTCCAAGACCTGGGCCGCAATACCCCCTTGTGCAATTGGCTCCTCGATTGTGCAGGCCCCATTCAGTTTGGATTGATGGCTGAATTACAGCCTGGTATGGGAACACCATTGCCTTTGAGAGGGAATCCTACAAAGGGTAGTGGATTCAGCCCTACTGAGCACATCTGCACGAAACGTTGGTGCAGAAAAGCAGCATCCATCATCATTATCCTCGCCACCCAGGCCCGCTCTCTTCATCATTATCCTCACCACCCAGGCCCGCTCTCTTCATCATTATCCTCACCACCCAGACCCACTCTCTTCATCATTATCCTCACCACCCAGACCCGCTCTCTTCATCATTATCCTCACCACCCAGACCCGCTCTCTTCATCATTATCCTCACCACCCAGGCCCGCTCTCTTCATCATTATCCTCACCACCCAGGCCCGCTCTCTTCATCATTATCCTCGCCACCCAGGCCCGCTCTCTTCATCATTATCCTCGCCACCCAGGCCCGCTCTCTTCTCACTGCTGCCATCAGGTACAAAAGCCTCAGGACTCGCAACACCAGGTTCAAGCAACACACACAAGGTGCTGGAGGAACTCTAGGGACTAATTTGCCACGGACTTCAAGAATGGTTACTACCCTCAACCATCTGGCTCTTGAACAAAAAGGGATAAGAGCACTTCTAATGTTCCCACAACCAATGGTCTCACTTTAAGGACTCTTTATCTTGTTATTTCATGCTCGTTATTTATTGCTATTTATTTATATTTGCATTTGCATAGTTCATGATCCTGTTTACAGTTACTGTTCTATAGATTTGTTGAGTATGCCCACAGGAAAAAGAATCCCAGGATTGTATGTGGTGACGTGTATGAATTCTGATAATAAATATTACTTAGAATTCGTGATACCACCTCAGCAGGGTAGGACAATGACTGCTGAGTGGGAGTGTGTGGGTTTCCGAAAGACTTTGTGAAAATTCAAATCTCCTCATTCGTGGCCCTGCAGCATAATCGGTCCCCAGCCTTCGGGATGTTTCCAGCTGTCTGGGAGTTCCCCGAAGGGAAGAAGGTATTGGACCAGCATGAAAGTGCAGCGGTTAACGCAGAGCTATGTATCATGAGCCACGAATCAGGGTTGAAATCCCGCTGCCATCGGTAAGGAGTTCGTACATTTTCCCCATGACCACGAGTGTTTCCTCCAGGTGCTCTGATTTCCTCCCACAGTTCAAAGGTGTAGCCACGAGTAGGCTAATTGGTCATTGTAATTTGTCCTGCGATGAGGCTTGGATTAAATCGGCAGGCTGCTGGGCGGCTGGTGCAGCTTTTGGGCCGGAAGGGTCTGTTCCATGCTGTTTCTCTAATTAAAAACTTTGAATCTAAAATAATCAGGACATAGAAATGGCTGAGTTCATTTTGACCTTTCGCGGTCTTCTCTCCATAAATTGGAGGTCATCTGTCACCCCCCCCCCCCCCACCAACTGAAATCCTGGGATTAACCCCCACCCTGGGTCAATCGGACCCCAATGACTTTGTGCCAAATCCAGAGCAGTGGAGATTTCCGTCACTGTGGCCTCAGGTGGGTCTGTTCCCCTCCCAGTGACCGATGGAGATTGGCCACCCTTTCCTCATGGTACTCGTCTGTCATCGGCCACGGTCAGTCTGTGTGGCGTGAGGTAGGGGGTCCTGGGACAGGAGAGAGAAGCACATCAGTGTCTCACACACTCATCGGCATCTCTTACACACAGTATGTTTCTTGTGCATGTATGTAAACACAGACACGGGGTGTGTGTGTGTCTCTCTCTCACACATACAGACACCATCTCACTGAGGGACTCACTGGTGAGCGTTCCCTGAAACATCTTGTTTTTCACACACATGTACATGCAGTCGCTCTCTCTCTCTCACACACACACACTCTCAAACACACTCTCACACTCTCTCACACGCTGTCACACTCTCTCACAAACATACAAGCATTCTCTCTCTCACACACACACACTCTCAAACACGCTCACACTCACACTCTCACAAACATACAAGCATTCTCTCACACACACACTCTCACACACGCTCACACTCTCACACTCACACTCTCACACTCACTCACAAACATACATTCTCTCACACACACACACTCTTACACTCACACTCTCTCTCACACTCACTCACAAACATACAAGCATTCTCTTTCTCTCTCACTCACTCACTGGTGAGGAATGCCCTGAAACTCTGCGTTTGCCATCAAGGAGCTCGCTGATACCCTCTGCCGTCTCCTTGGAGTGGGGCTGGATCGCCAACCCATCCACGGGGAGCGCGGCCTGCTCCTCCACTGCCCGACATCGCTCGATGTGCGTCACTCGGAACCTGCAAAGGAAACAGTGAGATCGGCAGAAAATCCCAGTGGCCCACAGAGAGTCCCAGCTCATGTAGTGATATTCCCATCTTAATCCAGGAACCATGAGAAAATCCCAGCTCAGTCTGTGGGACCAGCAGAGAATCACATCCCAGTGATGGACCAGCAGAGAATTCCAGCTCAGTCACAGGGACCAGCACAATATCCCAGCTCAGTCACGGGGACCAGCAGAAAATCCCAGCTCAGTCATGTGGACCAGCAGAAAATCCCAGCTCAGTCACGGGAACCAGCAGAAAATCCCAGCTCAGTCATGTGGACCAGCAGAAAATCCCAGCTCAGTCATGGGGACCAGCAGAAAATCCCAACTCAGTCATGGGGACCAGCACAATATCCCAGCTCAGTCATGGGGACCAGCAGAAAATCCCAACTCAGTCATGGGGACCAGCACAATATCCCAGCTCAGTCATGGGGACCAGCAGAAAATCCCAACTCAGTCATGGGGACCAGCACAATATCCCAGCTCAGTCATGGGGACCAGCAGAAAATCCCAGCTCAGTCACGGGGACCAGCAGAAAACCCCAGCTCAGTCACGGGGACCAGCAGAAAATCCCAGCTCAGTCACGGGGACCAGCAGAAAACCCCAGCTCAGTCACGGGGACCAGCAGAAAACCCCAGCTCAGTCACGGGGACCAGCAGAAAACCCACTCACTCTGCGAGGAATGAGCAGTGAATCTGAGCTGAGTGAGTGAAGTGTGTGGGAGATTCAGGGAGAGGATCCGGGAGCTCTGAGGGGTACCAGGTTCAAAGACCCACTCCCCTGGGTCAGGTTCTGAATGGAAGCCAGTGTGACGTCTCCTTAGAGCACTGGCTGATTGGTAGGAGGCGGCAAGTGGGAGGAAAAGGGTGGCTGCCAGTGACTAGTGGTGTTCCACAGGGGTCGGTGTTGGAACCGTTTCTTTGTGCTGTATATCGATGATTTAGATGATGGAATAGATGGCTCTGTTGCCAAGTTGCAGATGATACGAAGATTGGTGGAGGGGCAGGTAGTGTTGAGGAAACAGGTAGGATGCAGAAGGACTGAGACAGATTAGGAGAATGGGCAAGAAAGTGGCAAATGAAATACAATGTTGGAAAATACACAGTCATGCACTTCGGTAGTTGAAATAAATGTGCTAATTATTTTCTAAACGGGGAGAAAATCCAAAAATCTGAGATGCAAAGGGACTTGGGAGTCCTTGTGCAGAACAACTTCAATGTTAACTTGCAGGTTGTGTCGGTGGTGAGGAAGGCAAATGCCATGTTAGCATTCATTTCAAGAGGTCTAGAATACAAGAGCAGGGATGTGATGCTGAGGCTTTATAAGGCACTGGTGAGGCCTCACCTTGAGTACTGTGAACAGCTTTAAGGTCCCTATTTAAGAAAAGATGTGCTGGCATTGGAGACGGTCCACAGGAGGTTGACAAGGGTGATTCCAGGAATGAAGGGGTTATCATACGAGGAATGTATGATAGCTCTGGGTCTGTACTCACTGGAATTCAGAAGGATGAGGGGGATCTCATTGAAACCTTTTGAATGTTGAAAGGCCTAGACAGAGTAGATGTGGAAAGGATGTATCCCATGGTGGGAGAGTCTAGGACAAGAAGGCACAGCCCCAGGAGAGAGGAGCACCCTTCCAAAACAGAGATTGTGAGAAATTTCTTTAGCCAAAGGGTGGTGAATTTGTGAAATTTATTACCACAGGCAGCTGTGGAGGCCAGGTCGTTAGATGTATTTAAGGCCGAGATTGAGAAATTCTTAATTGGACATGGGGAAAAGGCTGAGAATTGGAGTAGAGGAGGGAAAAAAGGATCAGCCGTGCTTGACTGACAGAGCAGACAAATGGTCTAATTCCGCTCCTATATCTTATGGAGTTACGGTGTTACTAAGGACAGGCCAGAGGCCGTGGGGCAGGTGGGGATGGGGGGGCTACTACCTGCCCACAGAGACGACAGTGACTTCTACCCTGGGGCCACGCTTTTTAGCACCCGGCAGCCGACTGTGAGCATTCATCGTAGCTGGCTTCATCAGTTGCGTGCAGTGCAGACACACTGAACGATTCTCTCCTGAAGTGTCCGAATGCACAGTGTGGAGGTGGGGCCTCTGGGCATCAGACTGCCCTCCAAATTCTTCTGGGCAGAACGACCTGTAAATAGAAACAGAAGCCCCAGGGTCAGACACGGAGTGAAGCTCCCTCCACACCGTCCCAGGGTCAGACACGGAGTGAAGCTCCCTCCACACCGCCCCAGGGTCAGACACGGAGTGAAGCTCCCTCCACACCGTCCCAGGGTCAGACACGGAGTGAAGCTCCCTCCACACCGCCCCAGGGTCAGACACGGAGTGAAGCTCCCTCCACACCGCCCCAGGTCAGACACGGAGTGAAGCTCCCTCCACACCGCCCCAGGGTCAGACGCGGAGTGAAGCTCCCTCCTCACCGCCCCAGGGTCAGACACGGAGTGAAGCTCCCTCCACACTGTCCCAGGGTCAGAGGCGGAGTGAAGCTCCCTCCACACCGTCCCAAGGTCAGACACGGTGAAGCTCCCTCCTCACCGTCCCAGGGTCAGACGCGGAGTGAAGCTCCCTCCTCACCGCCCCAGGGTCAGACGCAGAGTGAAGCTCCCTCCACACTGTCCCAGGGTCAGACATGGAGTGAAGCTCCCTCCACACCGTCCTAGGGTCAGACGCGAAGCTCCCTCCACACTGTCCCAGGGTCAGACATGGAGTGAAGCTCCCTCCACACCGCCCCAGGGTCAGACGCGGAGTGAAGCTCCCTCCACACCGTCCCAAGGTCAGACGCGGTGAAGCTCCCTCCTCACTGTCCCAGGGTCAGACGCGGAGTGAAGCTCCCTCCAGACGACCCCAGGGTCAGACACGGAGTGAAGCTCCCTCCACACCGCCCCAGGGTCAGACACGGAGTGAAGCTCCCTCCTCACCGTCCCAGGGTCAGAAGCGGAGTGAAGCTCCCTCCTCACCGCCCCAGGGACATACACGGGTGGATCGGGAGGGGACACGGGTGGATCGGGAGGGGACACGGGTGGATCGGGAGGGGACACGGGTGGATCGGGGGGGACACGGGTGGATCGGGGGGGGGGACACGGGTGGATCGGGGGGGGACACGGGTGGATCGGGGGGGGGACACGGGTGGATCGGGGGGGGCACGGGTGGATCGGGGGGGGACACGGGTGGATCGGGGGGGACACGGGTGGATCGGGAGGGGACACGGGTGGATCGGGAGGGGACACGGGTGGATCGGGGGGGACACGGGTGGATCGGGAGGGGACACGGGTGGGTGATGTCCTGATGAAGGAGTGTAGCACGTTTTCCTCCATTGTTCTGTGCAGAGATTATCAGTGATAGGACATTATATTGCTGCTTTCAAAATCGCTGATTTGACTTTACGGGACTGCTGTAAAGTCTGGTCCCTGAATTAGGCCATTCACCAAATCTGCTTTGCCAATCCATCATGGCTGATTTATTATCCATCTCAACCCCATTTTCCTGCCTTTTCCCTTTAACCTTTGACATCTTGACTGATCAAGAACCTATCAGCCTCTTGTTTAAATTACCCAATGACTTGGCCTCTACAGTCATCTGTAGCAATGAATTCCACAGATACATCACCAAATGGCTAAAGAAATTCCTTCTCATCTCTGTCCTATACGGATGTCCCTCTGGTCTCGGACTTTCCCGCTACAGGAAACGCCTTCTGCACATCCACACATTCGATAGGGTTCAATGATTCCTGAGAACTTTACTTATGTGGAGTGATTAGACAGGCTGGGACTGCTTTCTCTGGACCCAGGGAGGCCGAGGGATGGGCTGAAAGAGGGTGATAAAGTTTACAGAGGCGTAGATAGGCAGATGGTCAGTATCTCCCTCCACTGGTGGTGGGGGGGGGGGGGTCAAAAATAACAAAGAGTTGGCTAACTTTAACTAAGGGGAGAGGAAAAGGGTTTGAAGGGGATCTGAAGGATGAGTATTCTACACATTTTAATCTGGAACTTGCTGCCAGAGGAGTGCATGGGAGTCCTGGGAAGGGTAGATTGCAGGAGGTGAGTATCTGGGTGACTGTCAGGAGAGATCGAAATGTGAATAGGCAGTTAGTGCTGAGCATGCTGTTCTCAATAATAAGTATACCATTTTGGATGCTGTTGTGAGGGGTGAACTCCTGGGGAACGCCACAGACACCGAGTTACTGGCACGAGCATAGACCCATGGTGCAGAAGGGAAAGAGGGAGATGAAGGGACTCGATAGTCAGAGGAACAGACAGGAGATTCTGTGGACATGAATGGAACAGCCTAATGCTATGCTGCCTCCCAGGTGCCATGTCGCTTCCACAGCATTTTGGAGGGGTGGGGGGAGGGAGAGCAGTCAGATGTCTCGGTATACATTGATACCAATGACATAGGAAGGAAAAGCAAAGAGGTCCTGAAAAGAGAATTTAGAGAGCTAGGCAGAAAGCTGAGAAGCAGGACCTCCAAGGAAGTAATTTCTGGATTGCTGCCTGTGCCACGTGTCAGTGAGGGTAAAAACAGTATGATTTGGAAGATTAATACGTGGCTGGGAAGTTGTTGCAGGGGGCAAGGCTTCAGGTTCTTGCATCATTGGGATCTCTTCTGGGGGGTGGAGGGGGTTATGACCTGTACAAAAGTGACGGGTTGCATCTGAACCTGAGGGAGACCAATGTTCTCATGGGCAGGTTTCTCTTAGAGCTGTTGGGGAGGGATAGGAAGGTGGGGAGAGGGGTTAGCATGGCTCTGCTGGTAAAGAATGGCATCAAATCAGTAGAAAGATGTGACAATGGATCAGAAGATGTTGAATCCTTGTGGGTTGAGTTCAGGACCCCGATCGCAGTTATATACAGGCCTCCCAACAGTAGCTTTCTTTTGCTCTAACTTTGTTCTCACTAAAATCTGTGAACTATTGACGTGCTTCAGTGTCTCCTCCTCCTCCATGTCCGAACGTAGTGACAGCGAGTAAAGAGAACAATAAACGCAAGGCCAAACAGGGCCATTAACTAAAACTCTCAAATGGCAAATGAAGCCCACATTGCAGCTGAAAGGAATAACTAAATATGAAATTAACACCGCTCATCATCAAAGTCAGTTGACTGGACAGTCCAATTTCTCAGGCAAGCAGGCAGCAAAATGTTGCAGGGCTTTGCTCAAGTCTTGACAAATAATAATTAGCTGTACGTGCATATTCACGAGCCCAATTGCCGGATGTGTGGTAGTGACAGATCCAATGGCCAGTAAGGCAGTTCTGCAAAATTTCATGAAGACAGAAGGGTCATCCAGTGAAAGCAACGGAGACCCAGTCCTGACAACCACCGGACCTGAATTTCTGAGCTCGGCAGAGTGGAACAGCTTCTCCACTTTTAAAAACTCTGCCACTCAGGCTTCCATTTGTTGTCAGATGTGACAGACAACGACCACTGACAGAGGGCAGTGCAATGTTCGGAGACACTGAAAGAGGCAAGCTGTGTAAGGATATGACCTAAAGGGGGAAAATTAGGGGCCATAATTTTAATGTGTTTGGAGAAAAGTATAGGGGGATGTCAGAGGTGGGTGTGTGGAACACCCTGTCAGGGTGGTGGTCGAGGCAGATACATTTGGGATATTTAGATAGGCATGTGGATGATGGAAAATAGAGGCAATGTGGGAGGGAAGGGTTAGATTGATAACATTGTAGTTTAGTGGCTGACATAACACTTTACAGTGCCAGCGACCTGGGTTCAACTCCAGTGCTGTCTGTAAGGAGTTTGTATGTTCTCCCCGTATCCTCCGGATGGTCTGGTTTCCTCCCTCAGTCCAAAGACAGATAGTATAGATTTGGGTTAGTGAGTTGTGGGCACGCAGAGCAACGTCTGTGGGTTGTCCGCTGGACAATACTCAGACTGTGTTGGACAATGACACAGACAATGCATTTCACTGTGTGTTCTTTGATGTTTTGATTGTACACATAATAAACAAAGCTTTAAACTTTAAAATCTTCCACATTCTTCCTTGAATGAAATGACCAGAACTGAACACAATAGTCATAAACTCCATAAACACAAGAGACTCAGCAGATGCTGGAAATCCAGAGCCACACACACAAAATGCTGGAGGAACTCAGCAGGTCAGAAAACATCTATGGAAATTAATAAATGGTTGACATTTTGGGCCGAGACCCTTCAAAAGGACTGAAATGTGATCTACCCAGGGTTTTATAGAGCTGTACCTTCACCCAGCTGGTGCGGTCTTTCATTGATTCTATTTGTGTATACCTGCAAGAAAATGCATCTCAGGGTTGTATATGTACCTGGATGATAAATTCACTTTGAACTCACAGCTCCTGAACAGTCCCCTAACTAATGAAGACAAACACACCATACCCCTTCTTAACCATTCTATCAACTTACACGACATTTTGTGGTACCTAAGGACATGGATCTCTGTTCTGCCATACTGCTGAGTCTCCTGCTGTTAACCCTTCACGGTGCTGGGCCCTGATGCCCGCTCACCTGTGTTCCAGGGCGTTCATCTGTTCATACTCCATCAGCATCTTGTTCAGTGCCTCTGCATTGGCTGTGGAACAGCACAAAGAAGGTGTCACCATGACGACACAGAAATGTCAGTACCTCGGGGACAGGCAAGGCCTGCCGTTGTAACTGGGGCAGTGTCTCCCAGCCCATCCAGGTCCGCGAATTTCTGGTTAATTCTGGGGAAATGATGGAAGCAGCCTGAATACAGGCCCTTTGGCCTATCCAGTCCACGCCAATCATAGTGACAACCCAGCTAATCCCAATTTTCTGTTTGGCCCAATCCACCTGTCCAAGAGCTTCTTAAGGGCAGCACGACGGTGTTGTGATCAGCTCCATGCTTCACAGTACAGGTGACCCAGGTGCTCTTGTTTCCTCCCACTGTCCAAAGGGGTACCGATTGGTAGGTTAATTGTCCTGTGATTAGGCCAGGGTTAAATCAAGGGATTACTGGGTGGCCTGGCTAGAAGGGCCAAAAGGACTTGCTCAGCGGTATATCTCAATCAATGAATCAATCAATCAATATATAAATAGAAGATACAGTTATATCTGCCTCAATCATTTCCTCTGGCATCTCAACCCTCATCTCAAGGGAGGGAAATGCACAGTCAGTGTATAGTACACCTGTGGCCATTCCCCTCAACAATAAGTATACAACTTTAGATACTGTTGAGGGAGGCAACCTACCGGGGGGTTGGAGGGGAGCCACAGTACCGGGTCTCCGGCCCTGAGTCCAGGGCTGTGGCTCAGAATAGGATGACCCGGCAGGTGATTGTGAGCTGAGGAGTAGGAGTTCGGATTTATGGATATTATTATATATTTTTCATTTTGTATTTGCACCGAGGCTTGTCTTTTGTTCACTGGTTGTCTATCTGTCTTGTTATGTGCAGTGTTTCATTGATTCTCTGGTGTTTCTTTCCATTTACTGTGAATGCCCACAGGGAAATGAATCTCAAGGTTGTATGTGATTTGTTTGGGTTCTGACTGGAAGCAAGCCAGTTGGAATGTCAAGGAAGCTGTGAATTGGAAGGGCTCCAGAGACCCTCTTCCTATTTCCTTTCAGCAGAGGAGGCCTTCCAGCTCACTAATTTTATGTATTGCACTGTCCCAACTCCATCATGGACGGTCCCCAGCCCAGCTGCGAAAGGACAGGGGGTTGGATGTGGGCGAGCGATCCCAGAGCTACAGAAGCCAAACAAGCCTCCAAAGACCACATCCCTGGGAGAGGAAGGATGTAGCAAAAGATGGACTACACCTGGAGACAATGTGAAAGACTGATCCAGGACTGAGGACTGTGGAGAGTTGCTGTCGGTGGCCTGTGTCCCCGTAGGAATTCGACTTAAGAAGCAGACTGTACTGTTGCTGCAAACTAGACATTTCACGTAGTGATACGAAATCCTAGTTCCAGAGCTGTGAAATAGCAACACGACCCAATGTCCCATCACCATCAGCAAACATACATTGTCAGTTTCCACCCAGAGTTAAAAGTTCACTCATCGCTCGGAGAGGACAGTGCAGAGACAGGAGAGTGCAGGGACAGGAGAGTGCGGGGACAGGAGAGTGCGGGGAAAGGAGGGTGCGGGGAAAGGAGGGTGCGGGGAAAGGAGGGTGCGGGGAAAGGAGGGTGCGGGGAAAGGAGGGTGCGGGGACAGGAGGGTGCGGGGACAGGAGGGTGAGGGGACAGGAGGGTGCGGGGACAGGAGAGTGCGGGGACAGGAGAGTGCGGGGACAGGAGAGTGCGGGGACAGGAGAGTGCGGGGACAGGAGAGTGCGGGGACAGGAGAGTGCGGGGACAGGAGAGTGCGGGGACAGGAGAGTGCGGGGACAGGAGAGTGCGGGGACAGGAGAGTGCGGGGACAGGAGAGTGCGGGGACAGGAGAGTGCGGGGACAGGAGAGTGCGGGGACAGGAGAGTGCGGGGACAGGAGAGTGCGGGGACAGGAGAGTGCGGGCACAGGAGAGTGCGGGCACAGGAGAGTGCGGGGACAGGAGGGTGCGGGGACAGGAGGGTGAGGGGACAGGAGGGAGAGGGGACAGGAGGGTGCGGGGAAAGGAGAGTGCAGGGACAGGAGAGTGCAGTCTGTGGTGGGAGAGTGCAGGGACAGGAGAGTGCTGGGACAGGAGAGTGCGGGGACAGGAGAGTGCGGGGACAGGAGAGTGCTGGGACAGGAGAGTGCTGGGACAGGAGAGTGCGGGGACAGGAGAGTGCTGGGACAGGAGAGTGCGGGGACAGGAGAGTGCGGGGACAGGAGAGTGCGGGGACAAGAGAGTGCGGGGACAAGAGGGTGCGGGGACAAGAGGGTGCGGGGACAAGAGGGTGCGGGGACAAGAGGGTGCGGGGACAGGAGGGTGCGGGGACAGGAGAGTGCGGGGACAGGAGAGTGCGGGGACAGGAGAGGGCGGGGACAGGAGAGGGCGGGGACAGAAGAGGGCAGGGACAGGAGAGAGCGGGGACAGGGGAGTGCGGGGACAGCGGAGTGCGGGAACAGGAGAGTGCGGGGACAGGAGAGTGCGGGAACAGGAGAGTGCGGGGACAGGAGAGTGCGGGGACAGGAGAGTGCGGGGACAGGAGAGTGCGGGGACAGGAGAGTGCGGGGACAGGAGAGTGCGGGGACAGGAGTGTGCAGTCTGTGGTGGGAGAGTGTAGACATGAGAGTGGAGGGACCGGAGAATGCAGTCTGTGGTGGGAGAGTGCGGGGACAGGAGAGTGCGGGGAGAGGAGAGTGCAGGGACAGGAGAGTGCAGTCTGTGGTGGGAGATTGCAGGGACAGGAGTGCAGTCTGTGGTGGGAGAGTGCGGGGACAGGAGAGTGCAGAGACAGGAGAGTGCTGGGACAGGAGAGTGCGGGGACAGGAGAGTGCAGGGACAGGAGTGCAGTCTGTGGTGGGAGAGTGCGGGGACAGGAGAGTGCGGGGAGAGGAGAGTGCAGGGACAGGAGAGTGCTGGGACAGGAGAGTGCAGGGACAGGAGAGTGCAGGGACAGGAGTGCAGTCTGTGGTGGGAGAGTGCGGGGACAGGAGAGTGCGGGGAGAGGAGAGTGCAGGGAGAGGAGAGTGCTGGGACAGGAGAGTGCTGGGACAGGAGAGTGCTGGGACAGGAGAGTGCTGGGACAGGAGATTGCAGGGACAGGAGTGCAGTCTGTGGTGGGAGAGTGCGGGGAGAGGAGAGTGCAGGGACAGGAGAGTGCAGGGACAGGAGAGTGCAGGGACAGGAGTGCAGTCTGTGGTGGGAGAGTGCAGGGACAGGAGAGTGCTGGGACAGGAGAGTGCGGGGACAGGAGAGTGCGGGGACAGGAGAGGGCGGGGACAGGAGAGGGCGGGGACAGGAGAGGGCGGGGACAGGAGAGGGCGGGGACAGGAGAGAGCGGGGACAGCGGAGTGCGGGGACAGCGGAGTGCGGGAACAGGAGAGTGCGGGGACAGGAGAGTGCGGGGACAGGAGAGTGCGGGGACAGGAGAGTGCGGGGACAGGAGTGCAGTCTGTGGTGGGAGAGTGCGGGGACAGGAGAGTGCGGGGAGAGGAGAGTGCAGGGACAGGAGAGTGCAGTCTGTGGTGGGAGAGTGCAGGGACAGGAGAGTGCTGGGACAGGAGAGTGCGGGGACAGGAGAGTGCGGGGACAGGAGAGTGCGGGGACAGGAGAGTGCGGGGACAGGAGAGTGCGGGGACAGGAGAGTGCTGGGACAGGAGAGTGCTGGGACAGGAGAGTGCAGAGACAGGAGAGTGCAGAGACAGGAGAGTGCTGGGACAGGAGAGTGCTGGGACAGGAGAGTGCTGGGACAGGAGATTGCAGGGACAGGAGTGCAGTCTGTGGTGGGAGAGTGCGGGGAGAGGAGAGTGCAGGGACAGGAGAGTGCAGGGACAGGAGAGTGCAGGGACAGGAGAGTGCAGGGACAGGAGAGTGCAGGGACAGGAGTGCAGTCTGTGGTGGGAGAGTGCAGGGACAGGAGAGTGCTGGGACAGGAGAGTGCGGGGACAGGAGAGTGCGGGGACAGGAGAGTGCGGGGACAGGAGAGTGCGGGGACAGGAGAGGGCGGGGACAGGAGAGGGCGGGGACAGGAGAGGGCGGGGACAGGAGAGGGCGGGGACAGGAGAGGGCGGGGACAGGAGAGAGCGGGGACAGGGGAGTGCGGGGACAGCGGAGTGCGGGGACAGGAGAGTGCGGGGACAGGAGAGTGCGGGGACAGGAGAGTGCGGGGACAGGAGTGCAGTCTGTGGTGGGAGAGTGCGGGGACAGGAGAGTGCTGGGAGAGGAGAGTGCAGGGACAGGAGAGTGCAGTCTGTGGTAGGAGAGTGCTGGGACAGGAGAGTGCGGGGACAGGAGAGTGCGGGGACAGGAGAGTGCGGGGACAGGAGAGTGCGGGGACAGGAGAGTGCTGGGACAGGAGAGTGCTGGGACAGGAGAGTGCGGGGACAGGAGAGTGCGGGGACAGGAGAGTGCGGGGACAGGAGAGTGCGGGGACAGGAGAGTGCGGGGACAGGAGAGTGCTGGGACAGGAGAGTGCTGGGACAGGAGAGTGCTGGGACAGGAGAGTGCTGGGACAGGAGAGTGCGGGGACAGGAGAGTGCGGGGACAAGAGGGTGCGGGGACAAGAGGGTGCGGGGACAGGAGGGTGCAGGGACAGGAGAGTGCGGGGACAGGAGAGTGCGGGGACAGGAGAGTGCGGGGACAGGAGAGTGCGGGGACAGGAGAGTGCGGGGACAGGAGAGTGCGGGGACAGGAGAGTGCGGGGACAGGAGAGTGCGGGGACAGGAGAGTGCGGGGACAGGAGAGTGCGGGGACAGGAGAGGGCGGGGACAGGAGAGGGCGGGGACAGAAGAGGGCGGGGACAGGGGAGTGCGGGGACAGCGGAGTGCGGGAACAGGAGAGTGCGGGGACAGGAGAGTGCGGGGACAGGAGAGTGCGGGGACAGGAGAGTGCGGGGATAGGAGAGTGCGGGGACAGGAGAGTGCGGGGACAGGAGTGTGCAGTCTGTGGTGGGAGAGTGTAGACATGAGAGTGGAGGGACCGGAGAATGCAGTCTGTGGTGGGAGAGTGCGGGGACAGGAGAGTGCGGGGAGAGGAGAGTGCAGGGACAGGAGATTGCAGGGACAGGAGTGCAGTCTGTGGTGGGAGAGTGCGGGGAGAGGAGAGTGCAGGGACAGGAGAGTGCAGGGACAGGAGAGTGCAGGGACAGGAGTGCAGTCTGTGGTGGGAGAGTGCAGGGACAGGAGAGTGCTGGGACAGGAGAGTGCGGGGACAGGAGAGGGCGGGGACAGGAGAGGGCGGGGACAGGAGAGGGCGGGGACAGGAGAGGGCGGGGACAGGAGAGGGCGGGGACAGGGGAGTGCGGGGACAGCGGAGTGCGGGGACAGCGGAGTGCGGGAACAGGAGAGTGCGGGGACAGGAGAGTGCGGGGACAGGAGTGCAGTCTGTGGTGGGAGAGTGCGGGGACAGGAGAGTGCGGGGAGAGGAGAGTGCAGGGACAGGAGAGTGCAGGGACAGGAGTGCAGTCTGTGGTGGGAGAGTGCGGGGACAGGAGAGTGCGGGGAGAGGAGAGTGCAGGGACAGGAGAGTGCAGGGACAGGAGAGTGCAGGGACAGGAGAGTGCAGGGACAGGAGTGCAGTCTGTGGTGGGAGAGTGCAGGGACAGGAGAGTGCAGTCTGTGGTGGGAGAGTGCAGGGACAGGAGAGTGCTGGGACAGGAGAGTGCGGGGACAGGAGAGTGCGGGGACAGGAGAGTGCGGGGACAGGAGAGTGCGGGGACAGGAGAGTGCGGGGACAGGAGAGTGCGGGGACAGGAGAGTGCTGGGACAGGAGAGTGCTGGGACAGGAGAGTGCGGGGACAGGAGAGTGCGGGGACAGGAGAGTGCGGGGACAGGAGAGTGCAGAGACAGGAGAGTGCTGGGACAGGAGAGTGCTGGGACAGGAGAGTGCTGAGACAGGAGAGTGCTGGGACAGGAGATTGCAGGGACAGGAGTGCAGTCTGTGGTGGGAGAGTGCGGGGAGAGGAGAGTGCAGGGACAGGAGAGTGCAGGGACAGGAGAGTGCAGGGACAGGAGTGCAGTCTGTGGTGGGAGAGTGCGGGGACAGGAGAGTGCGGGGAGAGGAGAGTGCAGGGACAGGAGACTGCAGGGACAGGAGAGTGCAGGGACAGGAGTGCAGTCTGTGGTGGGAGAGTGCAGGGACAGGAGAGTGCAGTCTGTGGTGGGAGAGTGCAGGGACAGGAGAGTGCTGGGACAGGAGAGTGCGGGGACAGGAGAGTGCGGGGACAGGAGAGTGCGGGGACAGGAGAGTGCGGGGACAGGAGAGTGCTGGGACAGGAGAGTGCTGGGACAGGAGAGTGCTGGGACAGGAGAGTGCGGGGACAGGAGAGTGCGGGGACAGGAGAGTGCAGAGACAGGAGAGTGCTGGGACAAGAGAGTGCTGGGACAGGAGAGTGCTGGGACAGGAGAGTGCTGGGACAGGAGATTGCAGGGACAGGAGTGCAGTCTGTGGTGGGAGAGTGCGGGGAGAGGAGAGTGCAGGGACAGGAGAGTGCAGGGACAGGAGAGTGCAGGGACAGGAGTGCAGTCTGTGGTGGGAGAGTGCAGGGACAGGAGAGTGCTGGGACAGGAGAGTGCGGGGACAGGAGAGTGCGGGGACAGGAGAGGGCGGGGACAGGAGAGGGCGGGGACAGGAGAGGGCGGGGACAGGAGAGGGCGGGGACAGGAGAGCGCGGGGACAGGGGAGTGCGGGGACAGCGGAGTGCGGGAACAGGAGAGTGCGGGGACAGGAGAGTGCGGGGACAGGAGAGTGCGGGGACAGGAGTGCAGTCTGTGGTGGGAGAGTGCGGGGACAGGAGAGTGCGGGGAGAGGAGTGTGCAGGGACAGGAGAGTGCAGTCTGTGGTGGGAGAGTGCAGGGACAGGAGAGTGCTGGGACAGGAGAGTGCGGGGACAGGAGAGTGCGGGGACAGGAGAGTGCGGGGACAGGAGAGTGCGGGGACAGGAGAGTGCGGGGACAGGAGAGTGCGGGGACAGGAGAGTGCGGGGACAGGAGAGTGCGGGGACAGGAGAGTGCTGGGACAGGAGAGTGCTGGGACAGGAGAGTGCGGGGACAGGAGAGTGCGGGGACAGGAGAGTGCGGGGACAGGAGAGTGCTGGGACAGGAGAGTGCTGGGACAGGAGAGTGCGGGGACAGGAGAGTGCTGGGACAGGAGAGTGCGGGGACAGGAGAGTGCGGGGACAAGAGAGTGCGGGGACAAGAGAGTGCGGGGACAAGAGGGTGCGGGGACAAGAGGGTGCGGGGACAGGAGGGTGCGGGGACAGGAGAGTGCGGGGACAGGAGAGTGCGGGGACAGGAGAGGGCGGGGACAGAAGAGGGCGGGGACAGAAGAGGGCGGGGACAGGAGAGAGCGGGGACAGGGGAGTGCGGGGACAGCGGAGTGCGGGAACAGGAGAGTGCGGGGACAGGAGAGTGCGGGGACAGGAGAGTGCGGGGATAGGAGAGTGCGGGGACAGGAGAGTGCGGGGACAGGAGTGTGCAGTCTGTGGTGGGAGAGTGTAGACATGAGAGTGGAGGGACCGGAGAATGCAGTCTGTGGTGGGAGAGTGCGGGGACAGGAGTGTGCGGGGAGAGGAGAGTGCAGGGACAGGAGAGTGCAGTCTGTGGTGGGAGATTGCAGGGACAGGAGTGCAGTCTGTGGTGGGAGAGTGCGGGGACAGGAGAGTGCAGAGACAGGAGAGTGCTGGGACAGGAGAGTGCGGGGAGAGGAGAGTGCAGGGACAGGAGAGTGCAGGGACAGGAGTGCAGTCTGTGGTGGGAGAGTGCGGGGACAGGAGAGTGCGGGGAGAGGAGAGTGCAGGGACAGGAGAGTGCTGGGACAGGAGAGTGCTGGGACAGGAGAGTGCTGGGACAGGAGAGTGCAGGGACAGGAGTGCAGTCTGTGGTGGGAGAGTGCGGGGACAGGAGAGTGCGGGGAGAGGAGAGTGCAGGGACAGGAGAGTGCGGGGACAGGAGAGTGCGGGGACAGGAGAGTGCGGGGACAGGAGAGTGCGGGGACAGGAGAGTGCGGGGACAGGAGAGTGCTGGGACAGGAGAGTGCTGGGACAGGAGAGTGCAGAGACAGGAGAGTGCTGGGACAGGAGAGTGCTGGGACAGGAGAGTGCTGGGACAGGAGAGTGCTGGGACAGGAGATTGCAGGGACAGGAGTGCAGTCTGTGGTGGGAGAGTGCGGGGAGAGGAGAGTGCAGGGACAGGAGAGTGCAGGGACAGGAGAGTGCAGGGACAGGAGAGTGCAGGGACAGGAGTGCAGTCTGTGGTGGGAGAGTGCAGGGACAGGAGAGTGCTGGGACAGGAGAGTGCGGGGACAGGAGAGTGCGGGGACAGGAGAGTGCGGGGACAGGAGAGGGCGGGGACAGGAGAGGGCGGGGACAGGAGAGGGCGGGGACAGGAGAGAGCGGGGACAGGGGAGTGCGGGGACAGCGGAGTGCGGGAACAGGAGAGTGCGGGGACAGGAGAGTGCGGGGACAGGAGAGTGCGGGGACAGGAGTGCAGTCTGTGGTGGGAGAGTGCGGGGACAGGAGAGTGCTGGGAGAGGAGAGTGCAGGGACAGGAGAGTGCAGTCTGTGGTGGGAGAGTGCAGGGACAGGAGAGTGCTGGGACAGGAGAGTGCGGGGACAGGAGAGTGCGGGGACAGGAGAGTGCGGGGACAGGAGAGTGCGGGGACAGGAGAGTGCGGGGACAGGAGAGTGCGGGGACAGGAGAGTGCGGGGACAGGAGAGTGCGGGGACAGGAGAGTGCTGGGACAGGAGAGTGCTGGGACAGGAGAGTGCGGGGACAGGAGAGTGCGGGGACAGGAGAGTGCGGGGACAGGAGAGTGCGGGTACAGGAGAGTGCTGGGACAGGAGAGTGCTGGGACAGGAGAGTGCTGGGACAGGAGAGTGCGGGGACAGGAGAGTGCTGGGACAGGAGAGTGCGGGGACAGGAGAGTGCGGGGACAAGAGAGTGCGGGGACAAGAGGGTGCGGGGACAAGAGGGTGCGGGGACAGGAGGGTGCGGGGACAGGAGAGTGCGGGGACAGGAGAGTGCGGGGACAGGAGAGTGCGGGGACAGGAGAGTGCGGGGACAGGAGAGGGCGGGGACAGGAGAGGGCGGGGACAGAAGAGGGCGGGGACAGGAGAGAGCGGGGACAGGGGAGTGCGGGGACAGCGGAGTGCGGGAACAGGAGAGTGCGGGGACAGGAGAGTGCGGGGACAGGAGTGTGCAGTCTGTGGTGGGAGAGTGTAGACATGAGAGTGGAGGGACCGGAGAATGCAGTCTGTGGTGGGAGAGTGCGGGGACAGGAGAGTGCGGGGACAGGAGAGTGCGGGGAGAGGAGAGTGCAGGGACAGGAGATTGCAGGGACAGGAGTGCAGTCTGTGGTGGGAGAGTGCGGGGAGAGGAGAGTGCAGGGACAGGAGAGTGCAGGGACAGGAGAGTGCAGAGACAGGAGTGCAGTCTGTGGTGGGAGAGTGCAGGGACAGGAGAGTGCTGGGACAGGAGAGTGCTGGGACAGGAGAGTGCTGGGACAGGAGAGTGCGGGGACAGGAGAGTGCGGGGACAGGAGAGTGCGGGGACAGGAGAGTGCTGGGACAGGAGAGTGCTGGGACAGGAGAGTGCTGGGACAGGAGAGTGCTGGGACAGGAGAGTGCGGGGACAGGAGAGTGCAGAGACAGGAGAGTGCTGGGACAGGAGAGTGCTGGGACAGGAGAGTGCTGGGACAGGAGATTGCAGGGACAGGAGTGCAGTCTGTGGTGGGAGAGTGCGGGGAGAGGAGAGTGCAGGGACAGGAGAGTGCAGGGACAGGAGAGTGCAGGGACAGGAGTGCAGTCTGTGGTGGGAGAGTGCGGGGACAGGAGAGTGCGGGGAGAGGAGAGTGCAGGGACAGGAGAGTGCAGGGACAGGAGAGTGCAGGGACAGGAGTGCAGTCTGTGGTGGGAGAGTGCAGGGACAGGAGAGTGCAGTCTGTGGTGGGAGAGTGCAGGGACAGGAGAGTGCTGGGACAGGAGAGTGCGGGGACAGGAGAGTGCGGGGACAGGAGAGTGCGGGGACAGGAGAGTGCGGGGACAGGAGAGTGCTGGGACAGGAGAGTGCTGGGACAGGAGAGTGCTGGGACAGGAGAGTGCGGGGACAGGAGAGTGCGGGGACAGGAGAGTGCAGAGACAGGAGAGTGCTGGGACAGGAGAGTGCTGGGACAGGAGAGTGCTGGGACAGGAGAGTGCTGGGACAGGAGATTGCAGGGACAGGAGTGCAGTCTGTGGTGGGAGAGTGCGGGGAGAGGAGAGTGCAGGGACAGGAGAGTGCAGGGACAGGAGAGTGCAGGGACAGGAGTGCAGTCTGTGGTGGGAGAGTGCAGGGACAGGAGAGTGCTGGGACAGGAGAGTGCGGGGACAGGAGAGTGCGGGGACAGGAGAGGGCGGGGACAGGAGAGGGCGGGGACAGGAGAGGGCGGGGACAGGAGAGGGCGGGGACAGGAGAGGGCGGGGACAGGAGAGGGCGAGGACAGGAGAGAGCGGGGACAGGGGAGTGCGGGGACAGCGGAGTGCGGGAACAGGAGAGTGCGGGGACAGGAGAGTGCGGGGACAGGAGAGTGCGGGGACAGGAGAGTGCGGGGACAGGAGTGCAGTCTGTGGTGGGAGAGTGCGGGGACAGGAGAGTGCGGGGAGAGGAGAGTGCAGGGACAGGAGAGTGCAGTCTGTGGTGGGAGAGTGCAGGGACAGGAGAGTGCTGGGACAGGAGAGTGCGGGGACAGGAGAGTGCGGGGACAGGAGAGTGCGGGGACAGGAGAGTGCGGGGACAGGAGAGTGCGGGGACAGGAGAGTGCGGGGACAGGAGAGTGCGGGGACAGGAGAGTGCGGGGACAGGAGAGTGCGGGGACAGGAGAGTGCTGGGACAGGAGAGTGCTGGGACAGGAGAGTGCGGGGACAGGAGAGTGCGGGGACAGGAGAGTGCGGGGACAGGAGAGTGCGGGGACAGGGGAGTGCGGGGACAGGAGAGTGCGGGGACAGGAGAGTGCGGGGATAGGAGAGTGCGGGGACAGGAGAGTGCGGGGACAGGAGAGTGCGGGGACAGGAGTGTGCAGTCTGTGGTGGGAGAGTGTAGACATGAGAGTGGAGGGACCGGAGAATGCAGTCTGTGGTGGGAGAGTGCGGGGACAGGAGAGTGCGGGGACAGGAGAGTGCGGGGAGAGGAGAGTGCAGGGACAGGAGAGTGCAGTCTGTGGTGGGAGATTGCAGGGACAGGAGTGCAGTCTGTGGTGGGAGAGTGCGGGGACAGGAGAGTGCAGAGACAGGAGAGTGCTGGGACAGGAGAGTGCGGGGAGAGGAGAGTGCAGGGACAGGAGAGTGCAGGGACAGGAGTGCAGTCTGTGGTGGGAGAGTGCGGGGACAGGAGAGTGCGGGGAGAGGAGAGTGCAGGGACAGGAGAGTGCTGGGACAGGAGAGTGCTGGGACAGGAGAGTGCTGGGACAGGAGAGTGCTGGGACAGGAGAGTGCTGGGACAGGAGAGTGCTGGGACAGGAGAGTGCAGGGACAGGAGATTGCAGGGACAGGAGTGCAGTCTGTGGTGGGAGAGTGCGGGGACAGGAGAGTGCGGGGAGAGGAGAGTGCAGGGACAGGAGAGTGCAGGGACAGGAGTGCAGTCTGTGGTGGGAGAGTGCGGGGACAGGAGAGTGCGGGGACAGGAGAGTGCGGGGACAGGAGAGTGCAGAGACAGGAGAGTGCTGGGACAGGAGAGTGCTTGGACAGCAGAGTGCTGGGACAGGAGATTGCAGGGACAGGAGTGCAGTCTGTGGTGGGAGAGTGCGGGGAGAGGAGAGTGCAGGGACAGGAGAGTGCAGGGACAGGAGAGTGCAGGGACAGGAGTGCAGTCTGTGGTGGGAGAGTGCAGGGACAGGAGAGTGCTGGGACAGGAGAGTGCGGGGACAGGAGAGTGCGGGGACAGGAGAGTGCGGGGACAGGAGAGGGCGGGGACAGGAGAGGGCGGGGACAGGAGAGGGCGGGGACAGGAGAGGGCGGGGACAGGAGAGGGCGGGGACAGGAGAGGGCGGGGACAGGAGAGGGCGGGTACAGGAGAGAGCGGGGACAGGGGAGTGCGGGGACAGCGGAGTGCGGGAACAGGAGAGTGCGGGGACAGGAGAGTGCGGGGACAGGAGAGTGCGGGGACAGGAGAGTGCGGGGACAGGAGTGCAGTCTGTGGTGGGAGAGTGCGGGGACAGGAGAGTGCGGGGAGAGGAGAGTGCAGGGACAGGAGAGTGCAGTCTGTGGTGGGAGAGTGCAGGGACAGGAGAGTGCTGGGACAGGAGTGTGCGGGGACAGGAGAGTGCGGGGACAGGAGAGTGCGGGGACAGGAGAGTGCTGGGACAGGAGAGTGCTGGGACAGGAGAGTGCAGGGACAGGAGATTGCAGGGACAGGAGTGCAGTCTGTGGTGGGAGAGTGTAGACATGAGAGTGGAGGGACCGGAGAATGCAGTCTGTGGTGGGAGAGTGCGGGGACAGGAGAGTGCGGGGACAGGAGAGTGCGGGGAGAGGAGAGTGCAGGGACAGGAGATTGCAGGGACAGGAGTGCAGTCTGTGGTGGGAGAGTGCGGGGAGAGGAGAGTGCAGGGACAGGAGAGTGCAGGGACAGGAGAGTGCAGAGACAGGAGTGCAGTCTGTGGTGGGAGAGTGCAGGGACAGGAGAGTGCTGGGACAGGAGAGTGCTGGGACAGGAGAGTGCGGGGACAGGAGAGTGCGGGGACAGGAGAGTGCGGGGACAGGAGAGTGCTGGGACAGGAGAGTGCTGGGACAGGAGAGTGCTGGGACAGGAGAGTGCGGGGACAGGAGAGTGCAGAGACAGGAGAGTGCTGGGACAGGAGAGTGCTGGGACAGGAGAGTGCTGGGACAGGAGATTGCAGGGACAGGAGTGCAGTCTGTGGTGGGAGAGTGCGGGGAGAGGAGAGTGCAGGGACAGGAGAGTGCAGGGACAGGAGAGTGCAGGGACAGGAGTGCAGTCTGTGGTGGGAGAGTGCGGGGACAGGAGAGTGCGGGGAGAGGAGAGTGCAGGGACAGGAGAGTGCAGGGACAGGAGAGTGCAGGGACAGGAGTGCAGTCTGTGGTGGGAGAGTGCAGGGACAGGAGAGTGCAGTCTGTGGTGGGAGAGTGCAGGGACAGGAGAGTGCTGGGACAGGAGAGTGCGGGGACAGGAGAGTGCGGGGACAGGAGAGTGCGGGGACAGGAGAGTGCGGGGACAGGAGAGTGCGGGGACAGGAGAGTGCTGGGACAGGAGAGTGCTGGGACAGGAGAGTGCTGGGACAGGAGAGTGCGGGGACAGGAGAGTGCGGGGACAGGAGAGTGCAGAGACAGGAGAGTGCTGGGACAGGAGAGTGCTGGGACAGGAGAGTGCTGGGACAGGAGAGTGCTGGGACAGGAGAGTGCTGGGACAGGAGATTGCAGGGACAGGAGTGCAGTCTGTGGTGGGAGAGTGCGGGGAGAGGAGAGTGCAGGGACAGGAGAGTGCAGGGACAGGAGAGTGCAGGGACAGGAGTGCAGTCTGTGGTGGGAGAGTGCAGGGACAGGAGAGTGCTGGGACAGGAGAGTGCGGGGACAGGAGAGTGCGGGGACAGGAGAGGGCGGGGACAGGAGAGGGCGGGGACAGGAGAGGGCGGGGACAGGAGAGGGCGGGGACAGGAGAGGGCGGGGACAGGAGAGAGCGGGGACAGGGGAGTGCGGGGACAGCGGAGTGCGGGAACAGGAGAGTGCGGGGACAGGAGAGTGCGGGGACAGGAGAGTGCGGGGACAGGAGTGCAGTCTGTGGTGGGAGAGTGCGGGGACAGGAGAGTGCGGGGAGAGGAGAGTGCAGGGACAGGAGAGTGCAGTCTGTGGTGGGAGAGTGCAGGGACAGGAGAGTGCTGGGACAGGAGAGTGCGGGGACAGGAGAGTGCGGGGACAGGAGAGTGCGGGGACAGGAGAGTGCGGGGACAGGAGAGTGCGGGGACAGGAGAGTGCGGGGACAGGAGAGTGCTGGGACAGGAGAGTGCTGGGACAGGAGAGTGCGGGGACAGGAGAGTGCGGGGACAGGAGAGTGCGGGGACAGGAGAGTGCGGGGACAGGGGAGTGCGGGGACAGGAGAGTGCGGGGACAGGAGAGTGCGGGGATAGGAGAGTGCGGGGACAGGAGAGTGCGGGGACAGGAGAGTGCGGGGACAGGAGTGTGCAGTCTGTGGTGGGAGAGTGTAGACATGAGAGTGGAGGGACCGGAGAATGCAGTCTGTGGTGGGAGAGTGCGGGGACAGGAGAGTGCGGGGACAGGAGAGTGCGGGGAGAGGAGAGTGCAGGGACAGGAGAGTGCAGTCTGTGGTGGGAGATTGCAGGGACAGGAGTGCAGTCTGTGGTGGGAGAGTGCGGGGACAGGAGAGTGCAGAGACAGGAGAGTGCTGGGACAGGAGAGTGCGGGGAGAGGAGAGTGCAGGGACAGGAGAGTGCAGGGACAGGAGTGCAGTCTGTGGTGGGAGAGTGCGGGGACAGGAGAGTGCGGGGAGAGGAGAGTGCAGGGACAGGAGAGTGCTGGGACAGGAGAGTGCTGGGACAGGAGAGTGCTGGGACAGGAGAGTGCTGGGACAGGAGAGTGCTGGGACAGGAGAGTGCAGGGACAGGAGATTGCAGGGACAGGAGTGCAGTCTGTGGTGGGAGAGTGCGGGGACAGGAGAGTGCGGGGAGAGGAGAGTGCAGGGACAGGAGAGTGCAGGGACAGGAGTGCAGTCTGTGGTGGGAGAGTGCGGGGACAGGAGAGTGCGGGGACAGGAGAGTGCGGGGACAGGAGAGTGCAGAGACAGGAGAGTGCTGGGACAGGAGAGTGCTGGGACAGCAGAGTGCTGGGACAGGAGATTGCAGGGACAGGAGTGCAGTCTGTGGTGGGAGAGTGCGGGGAGAGGAGAGTGCAGGGACAGGAGAGTGCAGGGACAGGAGAGTGCAGGGACAGGAGTGCAGTCTGTGGTGGGAGAGTGCAGGGACAGGAGAGTGCTGGGACAGGAGAGTGCGGGGACAGGAGAGTGCGGGGACAGGAGAGTGCGGGGACAGGAGAGGGCGGGGACAGGAGAGGGCGGGGACAGGAGAGGGCGGGGACAGGAGAGGGCGGGGACAGGAGAGGGCGGGGACAGGAGAGGGCGGGGACAGGAGAGGGCGGGTACAGGAGAGAGCGGGGACAGGGGAGTGCGGGGACAGCGGAGTGCGGGAACAGGAGAGTGCGGGGACAGGAGAGTGCGGGGACAGGAGAGTGCGGGGACAGGAGAGTGCGGGGACAGGAGTGCAGTCTGTGGTGGGAGAGTGCGGGGACAGGAGAGTGCGGGGAGAGGAGAGTGCAGGGACAGGAGAGTGCAGTCTGTGGTGGGAGAGTGCAGGGACAGGAGAGTGCTGGGACAGGAGTGTGCGGGGACAGGAGAGTGCGGGGACAGGAGAGTGCGGGGACAGGAGAGTGCTGGGACAGGAGAGTGCTGGGACAGGAGAGTGCAGGGACAGGAGATTGCAGGGACAGGAGTGCAGTCTGTGGTGGGAGAGTGCGGGGACAGGAGAGTGCGGGGAGAGGAGAGTGCAGGGACAGGAGAGTGCAGGGACAGGAGAGTGCTGGGACAGGAGAGTGCTGGGACAGCAGAGTGCTGGGACAGGAGATTGCAGGGACAGGAGTGCAGTCTGTGGTGGGAGAGTGCGGGGAGAGGAGAGTGCAGGGACAGGAGAGTGCTGGGACAGGAGAGTGCGGGGACAGGAGAGTGCGGGGACAGGAGAGTGCGGGGACAGGAGAGTGCGGGGACAGGAGAGTGCAGAGACAGGAGAGTGCTGGGACAGGAGAGTGCTGGGACAGCAGAGTGCTGGGACAGGAGATTGCAGGGACAGGAGTGCAGTCTGTGGTGGGAGAGTGCGGGGAGAGGAGAGTGCAGGGACAGGAGAGTGCTGCGACAGGAGAGTGCGGGGACAGGAGAGTGCGGGGACAGGAGAGTGCGGGGACAGGAGAGTGCGGGGACAGGAGAGTGCTGGGACAGGAGAGTGCGGGGACAGGAGAGTGCGGGGACAGGAGAGTGCGGGGACAGGAGAGTGCTGGGACAGGAGAGTGCTGGGACAGGAGAGTGCTGGGACAGGAGAGTGCGGGGACAGGAGAGTGCGGGTCGAGGAGAGTGCAGGGACAGGAGAGTGCTGTCTGTGGTGGGAGAGTGCAGGGACAGGAGAGTGCTGGGACAGGAGAGTGCGGGGACAGGAGAGTGCGGGGACAGGAGAGTGCGGGGACAGGAGAGTGCGGGGACAGGAGAGTGCGGGGACAGGAGAGTGCGGGGACAGGAGAGTGCTGGGACAGGAGAGTGCGGGGACAGGAGAGTGCGGGGACAGGAGAGTGCTGGGACAGGAGAGTGCTGGGACAGGAGAGTGCTGGGACAGGAGAGTGCGGGGACAGGAGAGTGCTGGGACAGGAGAGTGCTGTCTGTGGTGGGAGAGTGCAGAGACAGGAGAGTGCACAGACAGCCCTGCCCTGTCTCAGGCCACGGACAATCCTAAGCCTGGCTGCTAAAGGAAAAGCATTGGACATGTGGCTAGCAATCCCATCTCTTAAAAACTCAGCTACAGAAGCTCCAAACACCTCATTCCTAGGAAAGCAAAGCTCTTCAAAGATAGGCTAGCCCTGGAGACTGGCCCACAACATGCTGCTAGTGGCAGCCTATGCTCCAGCAGAGGTGATGGACTTCATTCAGCAAGTAATCAATGATTCCACTGTCTGTGCTTGGATAGTTTGATGTGTCGGGGCAGCTTTATATTAGAGACGCATCTCCACCCGTACAATGGAGCTCACCTTTGTTGTCTAAGATGCATTGCACAATTTGCCCCACTGTGTCCTGGTGTGAACCTTGGACGTCTGTTGAGAAAAATAAGCACAGAGTGAAGAGATTGAAAATGTCCACGCCCCTTGCACCACCTTGGGACATTACACACACCACCGTAAGTCAGGAAGCCAGCAGCCACTTTATACACAGCTTGGTCTGACAAGCAGGGTCAAACATCTCGATAACCTGTTTCAGTTGTTGCTCATGAGGTGAAGGTGTCCTTGGGAGAACAGGTTTGATCCCCCCCCCCCCTCCCAAGAGATGAGACGGACTTCATTCTAACATCTCAGACCCTACCCACTGCAGACCACCCTGGAAACAGTCCGACCCACGGCACCCACAGCTCGGTGATTGTCTGAGAATCAACCCAAAGGAAGGAAGACACTGGAATTGCAGAGGCCATTCAGCCCTTAAGCTTGTTCTAGCCCTCCATGAGATGGAAGATTCGCCAATTCCCTTAACCCCTTCATGATCAACACTTTTTAATCAGAAATATCGATTGATCTCAAATTGAGACACAGAACAGAGAACCATAAGACATAGTTGCAGAATTAGCCCATTCAGTCTATTGAATCTACTCCGCCATTCCATCATGGCTAGTTTATTATCCCCCTCAGCACCACCCTCCTGCCTTCTCCCCATAACCTTTGATGCCATTACTAATCAGGAACCTATCAGCCTCCATTGTCAATATACCCAGTGACTTGGCCTCCAGTCTGCGGCAATGAATTCCACAGATTCACCACCCTCTGGCCAAAGAAATTCCTCATCTCTGTTTTAAATGGACATCCCTTGATTCTGAGTGTGCCCTCTGGTCCTAGACACCCCCTGCCCTCTCATAGGAACATCCTCCCCATAATCCTCTCTAACCAGGCCTTTCAATAATTGATTGTTTGACTGTGTTATATGTTTCTACCCTGGTTGGGCCTGGGGCTAGCAACCCCTCCCATAAAAACCCAGAGCTACAGAAACATCAACAGAAGCTCCAAAGATGTCATCCCTGGGAGAGAAAGGTTCCTTGATGGGCTACACCTTGAAAGACTGAGAGACTGACCCAGGACAGAGGACTCTGGCGAGCTGCTTTAGGCATCCTCTGCCCCAGCAGGGATGAAACCTGTTTTCACAAGAAACAAGAACACCAGCTTCTCCTTCCACTATGACACAATCATTCACTGTTACTTCGGTTCACCATTTGGCTCACTGAGTCTGTTCCACCGTTCCATAAAGCCTGCATCTCTGTTCTAAAGGGGCATCCCTCTAATCTGAGGCTGTGCCCTCTGGTCCTAGACTCCCACTCTCTGGGAAACCTGCCTTTGAAAAGTTTCAATCAGATCCCCCCTTCCCCCATTCTTCTAAACTCCAGTGAGCACAGGCACAGACCATTAAAAACACCTCAGATGTTAACCCTTTCATCCTGTATCCAAACGGCCCCCAACCCACTCTCTC
Organism: Hypanus sabinus; assembly: GCF_030144855.1. Lineage (NCBI taxonomy): Eukaryota > Metazoa > Chordata > Chondrichthyes > Myliobatiformes > Dasyatidae > Hypanus > Hypanus sabinus. The sequence continues at coordinate 90,923,674 of NC_082720.1, read as the reverse complement.
CATCGGAATGCAGCTATTGCATCTGTGTGTTGGCCACTGACCCTCAGCTGGAGCACCTGCCTCGGCCTCTGGCCCCAGCCCCTGGGAAGTCCGGCAGCGATAGCCCCTCTCCTGCAGTACGTGACAAAGCAGAATGCCCAACAGACCCATCACAAAGAAGACCAGGATCACCAGGAAGATGGTGTATAGATTCTGAGGGCGCAAAGTTTCTTCAGTCCCGTCGTTCTCCATCCCGCGCATTTGTCTGAAAATGGAAAAAAACATGTCTTTCATCAATGATTGGTTGATGGTGTGGCCGATGGATGTGAAATCCTTCCTGATGGGGAGCACCCAACACTGGTTATCCATGACTGCTGCAAAACACACATACACAAAATCATGGCACGTATTCAGACATGGTAACGAGAGGGAACAGTTTTAAGGTGCTTGGAAGTAGGTACAGAGATGTCAGGGGTAAGTTTTTTATGCAGGGATTGGTGAGTGCATGGAATGGGCTGCTGGTGACTGCGGTGGAGGTGAATACGATAGGGTCTTTTAAGAGACTCCTGCATAGATAGGTACATGGAACTTAGAAAAATAGAGGGCTATGGGTAACCCTAGATAATTTCTAAAGTAAGTATATGTTTGGCACAGTATTGTGGCCAAAGGGCCTGTATTGTGCTGTAGGTTTTCCATGTTTCTAACTTCCGCGTACCCTACACAACAGAGCTGGGAGCACATTATAGGTGTTTGTCTCTCTGTGGGCAAGGGAAACACGTATCCAAATGGAAGAGAGAAAGGATAAAGTGGTGTCCTGCTTGCGATTGATTTTAGCATGAAATTCAGAGCAAGGTGAATTTGATACCGTCCCAGGTGACCTTGCACACATCCACTCAAACATCTGCAACGGGAGCCTGACTCACTAGGCAATGGCACGTCCCTAAAGTCAGATGTGTCAAAGCCTTCCTCACAATTCCTGGGAGGGCAGGTTCACCACAGGCAAGGGGCTCTGAGTCTCAGAGTAGAACAGTACAGAAACAGGCTATTCAGCCAATCATACCTGTGCTAACCCTTTTGCCCATCTACCCTAATCCATCTCCCTGCATCAGCACCATATCCCTCTGTGTCTTGCCTACATCTAAATGTTGTAAACACAGTTACTACACACTCAGTCGTCACTTTATTTGATACTCCTGTACACCAGCTCGTTAATGCAAATACTTAATCAGCCAATCGTGTGGCAGCAACTCAATGCATAAAATCATGCAGACGTGGTCAAGAGGTTCAATTGTTATTCCGACCAAACATCAGAATGGGGAAGAATTGTGATCTAGGAGACCTTGGCTGTGGAGTGATAGTTGATGTCAGGCAGGCTGAGAAACTGCAGACCTCCTCGGATTTTCATACTCAACAGTCTCTCGGATTTACAGAGAACGGTATGAAAAACAAAAGCATCCAGTGAGAGGCAGTTCTGTGGGTTGTTGATGAGAGTGGTCAGAGGAGAATAGCCAGACTGGTTCAAACTGTCAGGAAGGCGACAGTGACGACAGACACTCAGTAACCATGCATTACGACACTGATATGCCGAACAGCATCTCTGAATGCACAACACCTCCAGCCTCGATGGCAGGAATGAGAAGAGGGCAGATCCTACAGGCCCTGTACTGTGCTGTAATGTTCTCTCTCAGTGAGCCCATCACGTTGTCCCTTATCAGTGGTGACACTGCCCAGTCTCTCCTGTGTCCCATCAGGAACGCTCATCCCTTTGAACAACGAGTCACCATCACTGCCAAAGTTCAAAGTTTAAACTTCAAAGTAAAGTTTAATCGAAGTACATATACAAGCCTGAGATTCATTTTGTTGTGGGCATTCTGTTCATCCCAATGTTGTCACCATCCCTCATGCTGATCCACACTTAGCCTTACCTGTGAGGTTCCATCCATTCAGAACCACCCCCCCCCCCACCCCCCCAGGTTCCCTTACCTCGCCTGTCTCTGTCTGGGGGCTTGTCACCATCAGCTGCTTCCCAACCCCTTCAAACTGAATTCCACCCTCCTGAGCTGTATGAGCAACCTCCCTACGAGGAAATCAGTTCCCTCCTCCAGCCTCACAACTTTGCCCTCTTTGTCAAAGTAATTTTATTATCAAAGTACGTATATGTCATCACGTATCAGAGGCCTCCAATCTGACAGCATGAACATCGATTTCTCTTTCTGGTTAAAAACATTCCTTTCCCTTTCCCTCCTCTTACCTCTTCTCCTCACAGACAGCCCAAGAGGCAGACAGCAGTTTGGGCGGCTTCAGAGCAGTGTGTCAGACATGGCCATAAGCGGAACAGGAGCTCCACAGGGGACTGTATCGGATCCCTTCCTGTTCACCCTGTATACCTCAGACTTTAGATACAACACCGACTCATGTCATCTGCAGAAATTCTCTGACGACTCAGCAATGGTTGGGTGTATAAAGGGAGGACGGGAGGGTGAATGCAGGACCCTTGGGGAGGACTTTGTCAGTTGGTGCAAGCTGAATCATCTGCAGCTCAACCACAGTAAGACAAAGGAGATGGTGATGGACTTTAGGAAGACCAAGCCTGCACTGCTCCCTGTCACTATTGATGGTGAGGACCTGGGGTGCACCTGGATGACAGGCTTGAGTGGAGCACCAACACAGAGGCTGTGTACAAGGAGGGCCAGAGTCACCTCTACCTCCTGCGGAGACTGGAGAATGCAAGCCCTTCCTTCACATGTTCTACCAGCCTGTTTGTTGCCAGCACAGTCTTCTTTGTGGTGGTGGTGTTGAGGGAGTGGCATCAACATGGGTGATGCCAACAGGCTCGATAAACTGATTAGAAAGGCTGGCTCTGTTATTGGAGTCAAACTGGTCACACTGGAGGCTGTGGGAGGACAAAGGTCCCTGCAGAAGATCTTGGCAATTCTGGCCAATGTTTCCCACCCTCTGCGTGCCACCTTGACTGAACAGAGGAGCACTCTCAGAAACAGACTGACAACTGCGCTGCTCCGATATGCCAGGGAAGTGATGACCCCCTCTTGTTAGACTGTTTGTGCTAACTTATTTTTTATTTTTTCTTACTTCTCTTCGAATATTTGTGTATCTGTGCTCTTGCAATGCTACTGTGACACTGTCGTTTCCTGTGGGATCCACCACCTCCCCCAGTTGCCCCTCCTCCTTCCCTTTCTCCCACGATCCACTCTCCTCTTCTGCCAGATTCCTTCCTCTCCAGTCCTTGACCTTTCCCACCTTCCAGCTGGACCTCCTTCCTCCTCCCAACCTTTTTATTCTGGTCTCTTCCCCCCTTCCTTTCCAGCCCTGAAGAAGGGTCTCGGCCTGAAACATCGGCTCTTTATTCATTGCCGGGGATGCTGCCTGACGAGCAGGGTTTGACTGTGTTATATGTTTCTACCCTGGTTGGGCCTGGGGCTAGCAACCCCTCCCATAAAAACCCAGAGCTACAGAAACATCAACAGAAGCTCCAAAGATGACATCCCTGGGAGAGAAAGGTTCTTTGATGGGCTACACCTTGAAAGACTGAGAGACTGACCCAGGACAGAGGACTCTGGCGAGCTGCTTTAGGCATCCTCTGCCCCAGCAGGGATGAAACCTGTTTTCACAAGAAACAAGAACACCAGCTTCTCCTTCCACTATGACACAACCATTCACTGTTCAGCACGTCTGGTTTCCAGCACCTGCATAGTCTCTTGTGTTAATGTAATCACAGACCACCGAGGTGCCTACACAGAATTTCTAGTCATGGAAAGGTACAGCACAGAAACGGGCCTTTCGGCCCATCTACTCTGTTCCAAACCATATGAATTGCCTAGTCCCGTGAAAAACTATACATAAACAAAGGCTGAAATACAACCACAGTGTAAAAGAAGACAAATCGTGTAAATAAGTGAAAATAAACGGCTTGGGGCAGCACAGAGAGGAGTGTTAACGCTTCACAACCCCGGTGTCCGGGAGGAGTTTGTGTATTCTCCCCGTGACTTCCCTCCCGTCCCCCCGCGGTGCTCGGGCAATGGATCACACGGGTGTAACTGGCTGGCTGAGCCAGAAGGCATCTTTACGTAAAAAAAATACTGAAAATGAAAACACAAGAACAGAAATAGGCCATTCGGCCAGTCGAGCCTGTTCCACCATTCTATCGTGGCTGATTTATTATCCCTCTCAACCCCATTCTCCTTTTACCCCGAAACTTTTGACTCCCTGACCAGTCAACCTCCGCTTTAAGCATACCCAAGCAAAATCAGGCATGAGATGAATAAAATGGTCGATATTTCCGACGGCTGCATCTCGGAAAAAGGATAAAATCGGGACTGGAAAGGAAGGGGCGACTGGGCCGTGGCGATGAGTTCCACAGATTCAGCTGAAGAAATCCCTCCTTGCCTCTGGTCCAGCCCGACAGTGTCAACAGCGAGCGGTTTCGGCGGCTGAACCCGGTCTCACCTTACGGAGTGAAGCTGTGGTCCGTGGTCCGGAGAACAGGAGAGAGAGACTGCACGCTTCCCCTCATCTGAGCGCAGAGAAATCACCGTATCTCCGAGTAACCAGCGGACGCGTTAAGCCTCAGACAGACGGCAAATCTTTACCGCAGCGCACGGAGTGAGTGGGTCTGCCGGGAGATAGCTCTGCCACACCAGCAACCTGGAGGTGAGCTGAGGTGACTTTGCCTCTGGCTTTGACGTCAACGGGTCACAGGTTCCTCCTCTGGGAGTTCATGCCATCCAGATCCATCAGGAAGGATCCCACCACCCAGGCCAGGCTCCCTTCTCCCTGTGGCCTCAGGTTCAACAACAGTTATTACCCCTCAACCAGGAACTCTTCTCACCCCAACACTGAACTGTTCCTACATCTCCTGTTCGCCATACTGTTATTTTCATTCTGGTCGAATTCGCAGTTTGTTCTTTGTCTGTTTCTGTCGAGTGTGGTCTTTCACTAATTCTATTGGGTTCCTTGTATTTACTGTGTATGCCCGCAGGAAAATGAATTTACATTGAATTTTGGAAAAAAAATTACTCTCATATCTCCTTTGAACTCCCCCCTCACCATGGGTGCCACAGTACACAACACATCACATAATCTGCGGCTCAATTCCCGCTGCTGTCTGTAAGGAGTTTGTCCATTCTCCCCATGACCGCGTGGGTTTCCTCCCACAGTCCAAAGACCAACCGGTTGTGTGTTGTCCGTGATTAGGCTGAGGTGGAAGGGGGGAGAGCTCCAAGGGCCGGTGTCCACGCTGTATCTCAACAAATAAATTAGATACATTAATAAATGCCCTCTGCTATTAGACATTTCAATCCTGGGGAAAAGATGGTGCCTGTCTATTCTATCTAAGTCTCTCATAATCACTGACAGCAGAAATGAATGCCCCCCACCTCTGTCTGCCTGGCGTTCAGGGTGTCCATCACCGTGTCTGTCAGCAGCTTCTTCTCGTCTTTCATCTGGTCAAGTTCTGAGTGGAGACTCGGGAATGCTCTCCACTCAGATTCTTCGTTGCTGGTCCCGTGACAGCTTTGTTTTACCAATCAGGGTTCATAGCCCGGAGTTGAACCCCCAAACCTGGAGGTCAGTGGTCTGCCCTCTACCCTTTGACCTGTTTGGCATGGGTGACCCTACCATGATACGAAACATAAAACCCTGGCTCCGGTCAGCATACCTTGCCAGGTCACTGGGCCGCCAAACCACAACAAGATGCTGGACATCTCGGAGGCCTGGCTCCCTGAATCCAGTGCAAAGCTCATCCCCATCACCGGGGGTGGAGGGAGCCGCATCATCCGGGCAAGTGAGCGACGGGACCTACCGACAAGCTGCAGCTGCGAGGACATACACAGAGAAATGCTGGGAAAGGGCCAGTAACATCATGAAGGATGTGACCCACTCTGCTCAGTGACTGTTTGACCCACTCCCATCAGGGAGGAGACTATGTAGCATCCACACCAGGACCAGCAGACTCAAAAACACTGACTCTCCCAGGAGAGTAACGCTGACCCCCCCCCCACCCAGATCAAAAACAGTTACTCTCCCCGGACAGTAATGCTGACACCCCCCACCCAAATCAAAAACCGTAACTCTCCCCAGACAGTAACGCTGACCCCCCCCCACCCAGATCAAAAACAGTTACTCTCCCCGGACAGTAATGCTGACACCCCCCACCCAGATCAAAAACCGTAACTCTCCCCAGACAGTAATGCAGACCACCCCCACCCAGATCAAAAACAGTGAATCTCACCGGACAGTAACGCTGACCCCCCCCCCACCCAGATCAAAAACCGTAACTCTCCCCAGACAGTAATGCTGACACCCCCCACCCAGATCAAAAACAGTGAATCTCACCGGACAGTAACGCTGACCCCCCCCCCCCACCCAGATCAAAAACAGTTACTCTCCCCGGACAGTAATGCTGACCAGCCCCACCCAGATCAAAAACAGTGCCTCTCCCCGGACAGTAATGCTGCCCCCCACCCAGATCAAAAACACTGACTCTCCCCGGACAGTAATGCTGACACCCCCCACCCAGATTAAAAACACTGACTCTCCCCGGACAGTAACGCTGACCACCCCCACCCAGATCAAAAACCGTAACTCTCCCCGGACAGTAATGCTGACCACCACCACCCAGCTCAAAAACAGTGACTCTCCCCGGACAGTAATGCTGACACCCCCCACCCAGATCAAAAACCATAACTCTCCCCGGACAGTAATGCTGACCACCCCCACCCAGATCAAAAACAGTGCCTCTCCCCGGACAGTAATGCTGCCCCCCACCCAGATCAAAAACAGTGACTCTCCCCAGACAGTAATGCTGACCACACCCCACCCAGATCAAAAACTGTGACTCTCCCCCCACAGTAATGCTGACCGCCCCCCCAGCTCAAAAACAGTGACTCTCCCCAGACAATAATGCTGACCACCCCCATCCACCCAGATCAAAAACAGTGACTCTCCCCGGACAGTAATGCTGACCACCCCACACACAGAACAAAAACAGTGACTCTCCCCGGACAGTAATGCTGACCACCCCCCCCCCACCCAGCTCAAAAACAGTGACTCTCCCCAGGGAGTAATGCTGACCACCCCCCACCCAGATCAAAAACAGTGACTCTCCCCAGGGAGTAATGCTGACCACCCCACACACAGATCAAAAACAGTGACTCTCCCCGGACAGTAATGCTGACCACCCCACACACAGATCAAAAACAGTGACTCTCCCCAGACAGTAATGCTGACCACCCCCACCCAGATCAAAAACAGTGACTCTCCCCGGACAGTAATGCTGACCAATCCCACCCGGATCAAAAACAGTGACTCTCCCCGGAAAGTAATGCTGACCCCCACCCCACCCAGATCAAAAACAGTGACTCTCCCCGGACAGTAATGCTGACCACCCCCACCCAAATCAAAAACCGTAACTCTCCCCAGACAGTAACGCTGACCCCCCCCCACCCAGATCAAAAACAGTTACTCTCCCCGGACAGTAATGCTGACACCCCCCACCCAGATCAAAAACCGTAACTCTCCCCAGACAGTAATGCAGACCACCCCCACCCAGATCAAAAACAGTGAATCTCACCGGACAGTAACGCTGACCCCCCCCCCCCACCCAGATCAAAAACCGTAACTCTCCCCAGACAGTAATGCTGACACCCCCCACCCAGATCAAAAACAGTGAATCTCACCGGACAGTAACGCTGACCCCCCCCCCCAACCCAGATCAAAAACAGTTACTCTCCCCGGACAGTAATGCTGACCACCCCCACCCAGATCAAAAACAGTGCCTCTCCCCGGACAGTAATGCTGCCCCCCACCCAGATCAAAAACACTGACTCTCCCCGGACAGTAATGCTGACACCCCCCACCCAGATTAAAAACACTGACTCTCCCCGGACAGTAACGCTGACCACCCCCACCCAGATCAAAAACCGTAACTCTCCCCGGACAGTAATGCTGACCACCACCACCCAGCTCAAAAACAGTGACTCTCCCCGGACAGTAATGCTGACCGCCCCCCCAGCTCAAAAACAGTGACTCTCCCCAGACAATAATGCTGACCACCCCCATCCACCCAGATCAAAAACAGTGACTCTCCCCGGACAGTAATGCTGACCACCCCACACACAGAACAAAAACAGTGACTCTCCCCGGACAGTAATGCTGACCACCCCCCCCCCACCCAGCTCAAAAACAGTGACTCTCCCCAGGGAGTAATGCTGACCACCCCCCACCCAGATCAAAAACAGTGACTCTCCCCAGGGAGTAATGCTGACCACCCCACACACAGATCAAAAACAGTGACTCTCCCCGGACAGTAATGCTGACCACCCCACACACAGATCAAAAACAGTGACTCTCCCCAGACAGTAATGCTGACCACCCCCACCCAGATCAAAAACAGTGACTCTCCCCGGACAGTAATGCTGACCAATCCCACCCGGATCAAAAACAGTGACTCTCCCCGGAAAGTAATGCTGACCCCCACCCCACCCAGATCAAAAACAGTGACTCTCCCCGGACAGTAATGCTGACCACCCCCACCCAGATAAAAAACAGTGACTCTCCCCGGACAGAAATGCTGATGCCCCCACCCAGATCAAAAACAGTGACTCTCCCCAGACAGTAATGCTGACCACCACCACCCAGATCAAAAACAGTGACTCTCCCCGGACAGTAATGCTGACCACCCCCACCCAGATCAAAAACAGTAACTCTCCCCAGACAGTAATGCTGAACCCCCCCACCCAGATCAAAAACAGTGACTCTCCCCAGACAGTAATGCTGACCACCCCCACCCAGATCAAAAACAGTGACTCTCCCCGGACAGTAATGCTTACCACCCCCACCCAGATCAAAAACAGTGACTCTCCCCGGACAGTAATGCTTACCACCCCCACCCAGATCAAAAACAGTGACTCTCCCCAGGGAGTAATGCTGACCACCCCTCACCCAGATCAAAAACAGTGACTCTCCCCGGACAGTAATGCTGACCACCCCCACCCAGATCAAAAACAGTGACTCTCCCCGGACAGTAATGCTGACCGCCCCCCCACCCAGATCAAAAACAGTGACTCTCCCCGGACAGTAATGCTGACCACCCCCACCCAGATCAAAAACAGTGACTCTCCCCAGACAGTAATGCTGACCGCCCCCCCACCCAGATCAAAAACAGTGACTCTACCCGGACAGTAATGCTGACCACCCCCATCCAGATCAAAAACAGTGACTCTCCCCGGACAGTAATGCTGACCACCCCCACCCAGATCAAAAACAGTGACTCTCCCCGGACAGTAATGCTGATCGCCCCCCCACCCAGATCAAAAACAGTGTCTCTCCCCGGACAGTAATGCTGACCGCCCCCCCACCCAGATCAAAAACAGTGACTCTCCCCGGACAGTAATGCTGACCACCCCCACCCAGATCAAAAACAGTGACTCTCCCCGGACAGTAATGCTGACCACCCCCACCCAGATCAAAAACAGTGACTCTCCCCGGACAGTAATGCTGACCACCCCCACCCAGATCAAAAACAGTGATTCTCCCCGGACAGTAATGCTGACCACCCCCACCCACCCAGCTCAAAAACAGTGACTCTCCCCGGACAGTAATGCTGACCGCCCGCCCACCCAGATCAAAAACAGTGACTCTCCCTGGACAGTAATGCTGACCACCCCCACCCAGATCAAAAACAGTGACTCTCCCCGGACAGTAATGCTGACCACCCCCACCCAGATCAAAAACTGTGACTCTCCCCGCACAGTAATGCTGACCGCCCCCCCAGCTCAAAAACAGTGACTCTTCCCGGACAGTAATGCTGAACAATCCCACCCGGATCAAAAACAGTGACTCCCCCCGGAAAGTAATGCTGACCCCCACCCCACCCAGATCAAAAACAGTGACTCTCCCTGGACAGTAATGCTAACCACCCCCACCCAGATCAAAAACAGTGACTCTCCCCAGACAGTAATGCTGACCACCCCCACCCAGATCAAAAACAGTGACTCTCCCCGGACAGTAATGCTGACCTCCACCCAGCTCAAATCAGTGACTCTCCCCGGACAGTAATGCTGACCACCCCCACCCAGATCAAAAACAGTGACTCTCCCCGGACAGTAATGCTGACCACCCCCACCCAGATCAAAAACAGTGACTCTCCCCAGACAGTAATGCTGACCACCCCCACCCAGATCAAAAACAGTGACTCTCCCCGGACAGTAATGCGAACCACCCCCACCCAGATCAAAAACAGTGACTCTCCCCGGACAGTAATGCTGACCACCGCCACCCAGATCAAAAACAGTGGCTCTCCCCTGACAGTAATGCTGACCACCCCCACCCAGATCAAAAACAGTGACTCTCCCCGGACAGTAATGCTGACCACCCCCAGCCAGATCAAAAACAGTGACTCTCCCCGTACAGTAATGCTGATGCCCCCACCCAGATCAAAAACAGTGACGCTCCCCAGACAGTAATGCTGACCACCCCCACCCAGATCAAAAACTGTGACTCTCCCCGCACAGTAATGCTGACCGCCCCCCCAGCTCAAAAACAGTGACTCTTCCCGGACAGTAATGCTGACCACCCCCAGCCAGATCAAAAACAGTGACTCTCCCCGGACAGTAATGCTTACCACCCCCACCCAGATCAAAAACAGTGACTCTCCCCAGGGAGTAATGCTGACCACCCCACACACAGATCAAAAACAGTGACTCTCCCCGGACAGTAATGCTGACCACCCCACACACAGATCAAAAACAGTGACTCTCCCCGGACAGTAATGCTGACCACCCCCACCCAGATCAAAAACAGTGACTCTCCCCGGACAGTAATGCTAACCACCCCCACCCAGATCAAAAACAGTGACTCTCCCCGGACAGTAATGCTGACCACCCCCACCCAGATCAAAAACAGTGACTCTCCCCGGACAGTAATGCTGACCACCCCCACCCAGATCAAAAACAGTGACTCTCCCCAGACAGTAATGCTGACCACCCCCACCCAGATCAAAAACAGTGACTCTCCCCGGACAGTAATGCTAACCACCCCCACCCAGATCAAAAACAGTGACTCTCCCCGGACAGTAATGCTGACCACCGCCACCCAGATCAAAAACAGTGGCTCTCCCCTGACAGTAATGCTGACCACCCCCACCCAGATCAAAAACAGTGACTCTCCCCGGACAGTAATGCTGACCACCCCCAGCCAGATAAAAAACAGTGACTCTCCCCGGACAGTAATGCTGATGCCCCCACCCAGATCAAAAACAGTGACTCTCCCCAGACAGTAATGCTGACCACCCCCACCCAGATCAAAAACAGTGACTCTCCCCGGACAGTAATGCTGACCACCCCCACCCAGATCAAAAACAGTAACTCTCCCCAGACAGTAATGCTGAACCCCCCCACCCAGATCAAAAACAGTGACTCTCCCCGGACAGTAATGCTGACCGCCCCCCCACCCAGATCAAAAACAGTGACTCTCCTCGGACAGTAATGCTGACCGCCCCCCCACCCAGATCAAAAACAGTGACTCTCCCCAGACAGTAATGCTGACCACCCCCACCCAGATCAAAAACAGTGACTCTCCCCGGACAGTAATGCTGACCACCCCCACCCAGATAAAAAACAGTGACTCTCCCCGGACAGTAATGCTAACCACCCCCACCCAGATCAAAAACAGTGACTCTCCCCAGACAGTAATGCTGACCACCCCCACCCAGATCAAAAACAGTGACTCTCCCCGGACAGTAATGCTGACCACCCCCACCCAGATCAAAAACAGTAACTCTCCCCAGACAGTAATGCTGAACCCCCCACCCAGATCAAAAACAGTGACTCTCCCCGGACAGTAATGCTGACCGCCCCCCCACCCAGATCAAAAACAGTGACTCTCCTCGGACAGTAATGCTGACCGCCCCCCCACCCAGTTCAAAAACAGTGACTCTCCCCGGACAGTAATGCTGACCACCCCCACCCAGATCAAAAACAGTGACTCTCCCCGGACAGTAATGCTTACCACCCCCACCCAGATCAAAAACAGTGACTCTCCCCAGGGAGTAATGCTGACCACCCCCCACCCAGATCAAAAACAGTGACTCTCCCCGGACAGTAATGCTGACCAATCCCACCCGGATCAAAAACAGTGACTCTCCCCGGAAAGTAATGCTGACCCCCACCCCACCCAGATCAAAAACAGTGACTCTCCCCGGACAGTAATGCTGACCACCCCCACCCAGATCAAAAACAGTGACTCTCCCCGGACAGTAATGCTGACCACCCCCACCCAGATCAAAAACAGTGACTCTCCCCGGACAGTAATGCTAACCACCCCCACCCAGATCAAAAACAGTGTCTCTCCCCGGACAGTAATGCTGACCACCCCCACCCAGATCAAAAACTGTGACTCTCCCCAGACAGTAATGCTGACCACCCCTCACCCAGATCAAAAACAGTGACTCTCCCCGGACAGTAATGCTGACCCCCCTCACCCAGATCAAAAACAGTGACTCTCCCCGGACAGTAATGCTGACCACCCCCACCCAGATCAAAAACAGTGACTCTCCCCGGACAGTAATGCTGACCACCCCCACCCAGATCAAAAACAGTGACTCTCCCCGGACAGTAATGCTGACCACCCCCACCCAGATCAAAAACAGTGACTCTCCCCGGACAGTATTGCTGACCACCCCCACCCACCCAGCTCAAAAACAGTGACTCTCCCCGGACAGTAATGCTGACTGCCCCCCCACCCAGATCAAAAACAGTGACTCTCCCCGGACAGTAATGCTGACCACCCCCACACAGATCAAAAACAGTGACTCTCCCCGGACAGTAATGCTGACCACCCCACACACAGATCAAAAACAGTGACTCTCCCCAGACAGTAATGCTGACCACCCCCACCCAGATCAAAAACAGTGACTCTCCCCGGACAGTAATGCTGACCAATCCCACCCGGATCAAAAACAGTGACTCTCCCCGGAAAGTAATGCTGACCCCCACCCCACCCAGATCAAAAACAGTGACTCTCCCCGGACAGTAATGCTGACCACCCCCACCCAGATAAAAAACAGTGACTCTCCCCGGACAGTAATGCTGATGCCCCCACCCAGATCAAAAACAGTGACTCTCCCCAGACAGTAATGCTGACCACCGCCACCCAGATCAAAAACAGTGACTCTCCCCGGACAGTAATGCTGACCACCCCCACCCAGATCAAAAACAGTAACTCTCCCCAGACAGTAATGCTGAACCCCCCCACCCAGATCAAAAACAGTGACTCTCCCCGGACAGTAATGCTGACCCCCGCCCCCCACCCAGCTCAAAAACAGTGACTCTCCTCGGACAGTAATGCTGACGCCCCCCCCCCCCCCCTACCCAGCTCAAAAACAGTGACTCTCCCCGGACAGTAATGCTGACCTCCACCCAGCTCAAATCAGTGACTCTCCCCGAACAGTAATGCTGACCACCCCCACCCAGATCAAAAACAGTGACTCTCCCCGGACAGTAATGCTAACCACCCCCACCCAGATCAAAAACAGTAACTCTCCCCAGACAGTAATGCTGACCACCACACACACAGATCAAAAACAGTGACTCTCCCCGGACAGTAATGCTGACCACCCCAACCCAGATCAAAAACAGTGACTCTCCCCAGGGAGTAATGCTGACCACCCCACACACAGATCAAAAACAGTGACTCTCCCCGGACAGTAATGCTGACCACCCCACACACAGTTCAAAAACAGTGACTCTCCCCGGACAGTAATGCTGACCACCGCCACCCAGATCAAAAACAGTGACTCTCCCCGGACAGTAATGCTGACCAATCCCACCCGGATCAAAAACAGTGACTCTCCCCGGAAAGTAATGCTGACCCCCACCCCACCCAGATCAAAAACAGTGACTCTCCCTGGACAGTAATGCTGACCACCCCCACCCAGATCAAAAACAGTGACTCTCCCTGGACAGTAATGCTGACCACCCCCACCCAGATCAAAAACAATGACTCTCCCCGGACAGTAATGCTAACCACCCCCACCCAGATCAAAAACAGTGACTCTCCCTGGACAGTAATGCTGACCGCCCCCACCCAGATCAAAAACTGTGACTCTCCACAGACAGTAATGCTGACCACCCCTCACCCAGATCAAAAACAGTGACTCTCCCCGGACAGTAAGGCTGACCCCCCCCTACCCAGATCAAAAACAGTTACTCTCCCCAGACAGTAATGCTGACCACCCACACCCATATCAAAAACAGTTACTCTCCCCAGACAGTAATGCTAACCACCCCCACCCAGATCAAAAACAGTGACTCTCCCTGGACAGTAATGCTGACCACCCCCACCCAGATCAAAAACTGTGAATCTCCCAAGACAGTAATGCTGACCACCCCTCACCCAGATCAAAAACAGTGACTCTCCCCGGACAGTAATGCTGACCGCCCCCCCACCCAGATCAAAAACAGTGACTCTCCCCGGACAGTAATGCTGACCAATCCCACCCGGATCAAAAACAGTGACTCTCCCCGGACAGTAATGCTGACCCCCACCCAGATCAAAAACAGTAACTCTCCCCAGACAGTAATGCTGACCACCCCCATCCAGATCAAAAACAGTGACTCTCCCCGGACAGTAATGCTGACCACCACACACACAGATCAAAAACAGTGACTCTCCCCGGACAGTAATGCTGACCACCCCCACCCAGATCAAAAACAGTGACTCTCCCCGGACAGTAATGCTTACCACCCCCACCCAGATCAAAAACAGTGACTCTCCCCGGACAGTAATGCTTACCACCCCCACCCAGATCAAAAACAGTGACTCTCCCCAGGGAGTAATGCTGACCACCCCTCACCCAGATCAAAAACAGTGACTCTCCCCGGACAGTAATGCTGACCACCCCCACCCAGATCAAAAACAGTGACTCTCCCCGGACAGTAATGCTGACCGCCCCCCCACCCAGATCAAAAACAGTGACTCTCCCCGGACAGTAATGCTGACCACCCCCACCCAGAACAAAAACAGTGACTCTCCCCAGACAGTAATGCTGACCGCCCCCCCACCCAGATCAAAAACAGTGACTCTACCCGGACAGTAATGCTGACCACCCCCACCCAGATCAAAAACAGTGACTCTCCCCGGACAGTAATGCTGACCACCCCCACCCAGATCAAAAACAGTGACTCTCCCCGGACAGTAATGCTGATCGCCCCCCCACCCAGATCAAAAACAGTGTCTCTCCCCGGACAGTAATGCTGACCGCCCCCCCAACCAGATCAAACACAGTGACTCTCCCCGGACAGTAATGCTGACCACCCCCACCCAGATCAAAAACAGTGACTCTCCCCGGACAGTAATGCTGACCACCCCCACCCACCCAGCTCAAAAACAGTGACTCTCCCCGGACAGTAATGCTGACCGCCCCCCCACCCAGATCAAAAACAGTGACTCTCCCTGGACAGTAATGCTGACCACCCCCACCCAGATCAAAAACAGTGACTCTCCCCGGACAGTAATGCTGACCACCCCCACCCAGATCAAAAACTGTGACTCTCCCCGCACAGTAATGCTGACCGCCCCCCCAGCTCAAAAACAGTGACTCTTCCCGGACAGTAATGCTGAACAATCCCACCCGGATCAAAAACAGTGACTCCCCCCGGAAAGTAATGCTGACCCCCACCCCACCCAGATCAAAAACAGTGACTCTCCCTGGACAGTAATGCTAACCACCCCCACCCAGATCAAAAACAGTGACTCTCCCCAGACAGTAATGCTGACCACCCCCACCCAGATCAAAAACAGTGACTCTCCCCGGACAGTAATGCTAACCACCCCCACCCAGATCAAAAACAGTGACTCTCCCCGGACAGTAATGCTGACCACCCCCACCCAGATCAAAAACAGTGACTCTCCCCGGACAGTAATGCTGACCACCCCCACCCAGATCAAAAACAGTGACTCTCCCCAGACAGTAATGCTGACCACCCCCACCCAGATCAAAAACAGTGACTCTCCCCGGACAGTAATGCGAACCACCCCCACCCAGATCAAAAACAGTGACTCTCCCCGGACAGTAATGCTGACCACCGCCACCCAGATCAAAAACAGTGGCTCTCCCCTGACAGTAATGCTGACCACCCCCACCCAGATCAAAAACAGTGACTCTCCCCGGACAGTAATGCTGACCACCCCCACCCAGATAAAAAACAGTGACTCTCCCCGGACAGTAATGCTGATGCCCCCACCCAGATCAAAAACTGTGACTCTCCCCGCACAGTAATGCTGACCGCCCCCCCAGCTCAAAAACAGTGACTCTTCCCGGACAGTAATGCTGACCACCCCCAGCCAGATCAAAAACAGTGACTCTCCCCGGACAGTAATGCTTACCACCCCCACCCAGATCAAAAACAGTGACTCTCCCCAGGGAGTAATGCTGACCACCCCACACACAGATCAAAAACAGTGACTCTCCCCGGACAGTAATGCTGACCACCCCACACACAGATCAAAAACAGTGACTCTCCCCGGACAGTAATGCTGACCACCCCCACCCAGATCAAAAACAGTGACTCTCCCCGGACAGTAATGCTAACCACCCCCACCCAGATCAAAAACAGTGACTCTCCCCGGACAGTAATGCTGACCACCCCCACCCAGATCAAAAACAGTGACTCTCCCCGGACAGTAATGCTGACCACCCCCACCCAGATCAAAAACAGTGACTCTCCCCAGACAGTAATGCTGACCACCCCCACCCAGATCAAAAACAGTGACTCTCCCCGGACAGTAATGCTAACCACCCCCACCCAGATCAAAAACAGTGACTCTCCCCGGACAGTAATGCTGACCACCGCCACCCAGATCAAAAACAGTGGCTCTCCCCTGACAGTAATGCTGACCACCCCCACCCAGATCAAAAACAGTGACTCTCCCCGGACAGTAATGCTGACCACCCCCACCCAGATAAAAAACAGTGACTCTCCCCGGACAGTAATGCTGATGCCCCCACCCAGATCAAAAACAGTGACTCTCCCCAGACAGTAATGCTGACCACCCCCACCCAGATCAAAAACAGTGACTCTCCCCGGACAGTAATGCTGACCACCCCCACCCAGATCAAAAACAGTAACTCTCCCCAGACAGTAATGCTGAACCCCCCCACCCAGATCAAAAACAGTGACTCTCCCCGGACAGTAATGCTGACCGCCCCCCCACCCAGATCAAAAACAGTGACTCTCCTCGGACAGTAATGCTGACCGCCCCCCCACCCAGATCAAAAACAGTGACTCTCCCCAGACAGTAATGCTGACCACCCCCACCCAGATCAAAAACAGTGACTCTCCCCGGACAGTAATGCTAACCACCCCCACCCAGATCAAAAACAGTGACTCTCCCCGGACAGTAATGCTGACCACCGCCACCCAGATCAAAAACAGTGGCTCTCCCCTGACAGTAATGCTGACCACCCCCACCCAGATCAAAAACAGTGACTCTCCCCGGACAGTAATGCTGACCACCCCCACCCAGATAAAAAACAGTGACTCTCCCCGGACAGTAATGCTGATGCCCCCACCCAGATCAAAAACAGTGACTCTCCCCAGACAGTAATGCTGACCACCCCCACCCAGATCAAAAACAGTGACTCTCCCCGGACAGTAATGCTGACCACCCCCACCCAGATCAAAAACAGTAACTCTCCCCAGACAGTAATGCTGAACCCCCCCACCCAGATCAAAAACAGTGACTCTCCCCGGACAGTAATGCTGACCGCCCCCCCACCCAGATCAAAAACAGTGACTCTCCTCGGACAGTAATGCTGACCGCCCCCCCACCCAGATCAAAAACAGTGACTCTCCCCGGACAGTAATGCTGACCACCCCCACCCAGATCAAAAACAGTGACTCTCCCCGGACAGTAATGCTTACCACCCCCACCCAGATCAAAAACAGTGACTCTCCCCAGGGAGTAATGCTGACCACCCCCCACCCAGATCAAAAACAGTGACTCTCCCCGGACAGTAATGCTGACCAATCCCACCCGGATCAAAAACAGTGACTCTCCCCGGAAAGTAATGCTGACCCCCACCCCACCCAGATCAAAAACAGTGACTCTCCCCGGACAGTAATGCTGACCACCCCCACCCAGATCAAAAACAGTGACTCTCCCCGGACAGTAATGCTGACCACCCCCACCCAGATCAAAAACAGTGACTCTCCCCGGACAGTAATGCTAACCACCCCCACCCAGATCAAAAACAGTGTCTCTCCCCGGACAGTAATGCTGACCACCCCCACCCAGATCAAAAACTGTGACTCTCCCCAGACAGTAATGCTGACCACCCCTCACCCAGATCAAAAACAGTGACTCTCCCCGGACAGTAATGCTGACCCCCCTCACCCAGATCAAAAACAGTGACTCTCCCCGGACAGTAATGCTGACCACCCCCACCCAGATCAAAAACAGTGACTCTCCCCGGACAGTAATGCTGACCACCCCCACCCAGATCAAAAACAGTGACTCTCCCCGGACAGTAATGCTGACCACCCCCACCCAGATCAAAAACAGTGACTCTCCCCGGACAGTATTGCTGACCACCCCCACCCACCCAGCTCAAAAACAGTGACTCTCCCCGGACAGTAATGCTGACTGCCCCCCCACCCAGATCAAAAACAGTGACTCTCCCCGGACAGTAATGCTGACCACCCCCACACAGATCAAAAACAGTGACTCTCCCCGGACAGTAATGCTGACCACCCCCACCCAGATCAAAAACAGTGACTCTCCCCAGACAGTAATGCTGACCACCCCCACCCAGATCAAAAACTGTGACTCTCCCCAGACAGTAATGCTGACCACCCCTCACCCAGATCAAAAACAGTGACTCTCCCCGGACAGTAATGCTGACCCCCCTCACCCAGGTCAAAAACAGTGACTCTCCCCGGACAGTAATGCCGACCGCCCCCCCACCCAGATCAAAAACAGTGACTCTCCCCGGACAGTAATGCTGACCACCCCCACCCAGATCAAAAACAGTGACTCTCCCCGGACAGTAATGCTGACCACCCCCACCCACCCAGCTCAAAAACAGTGACTCTCCCCGGACAGTAATGCTGACTGCCCCCCCACCCAGATCAAAAACAGTGACTCTCCCCGGACAGTAATGCTGACCACCCCCACCCAGATCAAAAACAGTGACTCTCCACAGACAGTAATGCTGACCACCCCCACCCAGATCAAAAACAGTGACTCTCCCCGGACAGTAATGCTGAACCCCGCACAGATCAAAAACAGTGACTCTCCCCGGACAGTAATGCTGACCACCCCCCGACCCAGATCAAAAACAGTGACTCTCCCCGGACAGTAATGCTGACCACCCCCACCCACCCAGCTCAAAAACAGTGACTCTCCCCGGACAGTAATGCTGACCGCCCCCCCACCCAGATCAAAAACAGTGACTCTCCCTGGACAGTAATGCTGACCACCCCCACCCAGATCAAAAACAGTGACTCTCCCCGGACAGTAATGCTGACCACCCCCACCCAGATCAAAAACTGTGACTCTCCCCGCACAGTAATGCTGACCACAACCACCCAGATCAAAAACAGTGACTCTCCCCGGACAGTAATGCTGACCAATCCCACCCGGATCAAAAACAGTGACTCTCCCCGGAAAGTAATGCTGACCCCACCCCACCCAGATCAAAAACAGTGACTCTCCCCGGACAGTAATGCTGACCACCCCCACCCAGATCAAAAACAGTGACTCTCCCCGGACAGTAATGCTAACCACCCCCACCCAGATCAAAAACAGTAACTCTCCCCAGACAGTAATGCTGACCACCACACACACAGATCAAAAACAGTAACTCTCCCCGGACAGTAATGCTGACCACCCCCACCCAGATCAAAAACAGTGACTCTCCCCGGACAGTAATGCTGACCACCCCCACCCAGATCAAAAACAGTGACTCTCCCCGGACAGTAATGCTAACCACCCCCACCCAGATCAAAAACAGTGACTCTCCCCGGACAGTAATGCTGACCGCCCCCCCACCCAGATCAAAAACAGTGACTCTCCCCGGACAGTAATGCTAACCACCCCCACCCAGATCAAAAACAGTGACTCTCCCCGGACAGTAATGCTGACCACCCCCACCCAGATCAAAAACAGTGACTCTCCCCGGACAGTAATGCTGACCACCCCCACCCAGATCAAAAACAGTGACTCTCCCCGGACAGTAATGCTGACCACCCCCACCCAGATCAAAAACAGTGGCTCTCCCCGGACAGTAATGCTGACCACCCCCACCCAGATCAAAAACAGTGACTCTCCCCGGACAGTAATGCTGACCACCCCCACCCAGATAAAAAACAGTGACTCTCCCCGGACAGTAATGCTGATGCCCCCACCCAGATCAAAAACAGTGACTCTCCCCAGACAGTAATGCTGACCACCCCCACCCAGATCAAAAACAGTGACTCTCCCTGGACAGTAATGCTAACCACCCCCACCCAGATCAAAAACAGTAACTCTCCCCAGACAGTAATGCTGAACCCCCCCACCCAGATCAAAAACAGTGACTCTCCCCGGACAGTAATGCTGACCGCTCCCCCACCCAGATCAAAAACAGTGACTCTCCTCGGACAGTAATGCTGACTGCCCCCCCACCCAGATCAAAAACAGTGACTCTCCCCGGACAGTAATGCTGACCTCCACCCAGCTCAAATCAGTGACTCTCCCCGAACAGTAATGCTGACCACCCCCACCCAGATCAAAAACAGTGACTCTCCCCGGACAGTAATGCTGACCACCCCCACCCAGATCAAAAACAGTAACTCTCCCCAGACAGTAATGCTGACCACCACACACACAGATCAAAAACAGTAACTCTCCCCGGACAGTAATGCTGACCACCCCCACCCAGATCAAAAACAGTAACTCTCCCCGGACAGTAATGCTGACCTCCACCCAGCTCAAATCAGTGACTCTCCCCGAACAGTAATGCTGACCACCCCCACCCAGATCAAAAACAGTGACTCTCCCCGGACAGTAATGCTGACCACCCCCACCCAGATCAAAAACAGTAACTCTCCCCAGACAGTAATGCTGACCACCACACACACAGATCAAAAACAGTAACTCTCCCCGGACAGTAATGCTGACCACCCCCACCCAGATCAAAAACAGTGACTCTCCCCGGACAGTAATGCTTACCACCCCCACCCAGATCAAAAACAGTGACTCTCCCCAGGGAGTAATGCTGACCACCCCACACACAGATCAAAAACAGTGACTCTCCCCGGACAGTAATGCTGACCACCCCATACACAGATCAAAAACAGTTACTCTCCCCGGACAGTAATGCTGACCACCCCCACCCAGATCAAAAACAGTGACTCTCCCCGGACAGTAATGCTGACCAATCCCACCCGGATCAAAAACAGTGACTCTCCCCGGAAAGTAATGCTGACCCCCACCCCACCCAGATCAAAAACAGTGACTCTCCCCGGACAGTAATGCTGACCACCCCCACCCAGATCAAAAACAGTGACTCTCCCCGGACAGTAATGCTGACCACCCCCAGCCAGATCAAAAACAGTGACTCTCCCCGGACAGTAATGCTAACCACCCCCACCCAGATCAAAAACAGTGACTCTCCCCGGACAGTAATGCTGACCACCCCCACCCAGATCAAAAACTGTGACTCTCCCCAGACAGTAATGCTGACCACCCCTCACCCAGATCAAAAACAGTGACTCTCCCCGGACAGTAATGCTGACCGCCCCCCCACCCAGATCAAAAACAGTGACTCTCCCCGGACAGTAATGCTGACCACCCCCACCCAGATCAAAAACAGTGACTCTCCCCGGACAGTAATGCTGACCATCCCACACACAGATCAAAAACAGTGACTCTCCCCGGACAGTAATGCTGACCACCCCCACCCAGATCAAAAACAGTGACTCTCCCCGGACAGTAATGCTGACCACCCCCACCCACCCAGCTCAAAAACAGTGACTCTCCCCGGACAGTAATGCTGACTGCCCCCCCACCCAGATCAAAAACAGTGACTCTCCCCGGACAGTAATGCTGACCACCCCCACCCAGATCAAAAACAGTGACTCTCCACAGACAGTAATGCTGACCACCCCCACCCAGATCAAAAACAGTGACTCTCCCCAGACAGTAATGCTGACCACCACTCACCCAGATCAAAAACAGTGACTCTCCCCGGACAGTAATGCTGACCACCCCCACCCAGCTCAAAAACAGTGACTCTCCCCGGACAGTAATGCTGACCACCCCCACCCAGATCAAAAACAGTGACTCTCCCCGGACAGTAATGCTGACCACCCCCACCCAGATCAAAAACAGTGACTCTCCACAGACAGTAATGCTGACCACCCCCACCCAGATCAAAAACAGTAACTCTCCCCGCACAGTAATGCTAACCACCCCCACCCAGATCAAAAACAGTGACTCTCCCCGGACAGTAATGCTGACCACCCCCACCCAGATCAAAAACAGTGGCTCTCCCCGGACAGTAATGCTGACCACCCCCACCCAGATCAAAAACAGTGACTCTCCCCGGACAGTAATGCTGACCACCCCCACCCAGATAAAAAACAGTGACTCTCCCCGGACAGTAATGCTGATGCCCCCACCCAGATCAAAAACAGTGACTCTCCCCAGACAGTAATGCTGACCACCCCCACCCAGATCAAAAACAGTGACTCTCCCTGGACAGTAATGCTAACCACCCCCACCCAGATCAAAAACAGTAACTCTCCCCAGACAGTAATGCTGAACCCCCCCACCCAGATCAAAAACAGTGACTCTCCCCGGACAGTAATGCTGACCGCCCCCCCACCCAGATCAAAAACAGTGACTCTCCTCGGACAGTAATGCTGACCGCCCCCCCACCCAGATCAAAAACAGTGACTCTCCCCGGACAGTAATGCTGACCACCCCCACCCAGATCAAAAACAGTGACTCTCCCCGGACAGTAATGCTGACCACCCCCACCCAGATCAAAAACAGTGACTCTCCCCAGACAGTAATGCTGACCACCCCCACCCAGATCAAAAACAGTGACTCTCCCCGGACAGTAATGCTAACCACCCCCACCCAGATCAAAAACAGTGACTCTCCCCGGACAGTAATGCTGACCACCGCCACCCAGATCAAAAACAGTGGCTCTCCCCTGACAGTACTGCTGACCACCCCCACCCAGATCAAAAACAGTGACTCTCCCCGGACAGTAATGCTGACCACCCCCACCCAGATAAAAAACAGTGACTCTCCCCGGACAGTAATGCTGATGCCCCCACCCAGATCAAAAACAGTGACTCTCCCCAGACAGTAATGCTGACCACCCCCACCCAGATCAAAAACAGTGACTCTCCCCGGACAGTAATGCTGACCACCCCCACCCAGATCAAAAACAGTAACTCTCCCCAGACAGTAATGCTGAACCCCCCCACCCAGATCAAAAACAGTGACTCTCCCCGGACAGTAATGCTGACCGCCCCCCCACCCAGATCAAAAACAGTGACTCTCCTCGGACAGTAATGCTGACCGCCCCCCCACCCAGATCAAAAACAGTGACTCTCCCCGGACAGTAATGCTTACCACCCCCACCCAGATCAAAAACTGTGACTCTCCCCAGGGAGTAATGCTGACCACCCCACACACAGATCAAAAACAGTGACTCTCCCCGGACAGTAATGCTGACCACCCCACACACAGATCAAAAACAGTGACTCTCCCCGGACAGTAATGCTGACCACCCCCACCCAGATCAAAAACAGTGACTCTCCCCGGACAGTAATGCTGACCACCCCCACCCAGATCAAAAACAGTGACTCTCCCCGGACAGTAATGCTGACCACCCCCACCCAGATCAAAAACAGTGACTCTCCCCGGACAGTAATGCTGACCACCCCCACCCAGATCAAAAACAGTGACTCTCCCCAGACAGTAATGCTGACCACCCCCAACCAGATCAAAAACAGTGACTCTCCCCGGACAGTAATGCTAACCACCCCCACCCAGATCAAAAACAGTGACTCTCCCCGGACAGTAATGCTGACCACCGCCACCCAGATCAAAAACAGTGGCTCTCCCCTGACAGTAATGCTGACCACCCCCACCCAGATCAAAAACAGTGACTCTCCCCGGACAGTAATGCTGACCACCCCCACCCAGATAAAAAACAGTGACTCTCCCCGGACAGTAATGCTGATGCCCCCACCCAGATCAAAAACAGTGACTCTCCCCAGACAGTAATGCTGACCACACCCACCCAGATCAAAAACAGTGACTCTCCCCGGACAGTAATGCTGACCACCCCCACCCAGATCAAAAACAGTAACTCTCCCCAGACAGTAATGCTGAACCCCCCCACCCAGATCAAAAACAGTGACTCTCCCCGGACAGTAATGCTGACCGCCCCCCTACCCAGATCAAAAACAGTGACTCTCCTCGGACAGTAATGCTGACCGCCCCCCCACCCAGATCAAAAACAGTGACTCTCCCCGGACAGTAATGCTGACCACCCCCACCCAGATCAAAAACAGTGACTCTCCCCGGACAGTAATGCTTACCACCCCCACCCAGATCAAAAACAGTGACTCTCCCCAGGGAGTAATGCTGACCACCCCACACACAGATCAAAAACAGTGACTCTCCCCGGACAGTAATGCTGACCAATCCCACCCGGATCAAAAACAGTGACTCTCCCCGGAAAGTAATGCTGACCCCCACCCCACCCAGATCAAAAACAGTGACTCTCCCCGGACAGTAATGCTGACCACCCCCACCCAGATCAAAAACAGTGACTCTCCCCGGACAGTAATGCTGACCACCCCCACCCAGATCAAAAACAGTGACTCTCCCCGGACAGTAATGCTAACCACCCCCACCCAGATCAAAAACAGTGTCTCTCCCCGGACAGTAATGCTGACCACCCCCACCCAGATCAAAAACTGTGACTCTCCCCAGACAGTAATGCTGACGACCCCTCACCCAGATCAAAAACAGTGACTCTCCCCGGACAGTAATGCTGACCCCCCTCACCCAGATCAAAAACAGTGACTCTCCCCGGACAGTAATGCTGACCACCCCCACCCAGATCAAAAACAGTGACTCTCCCCGGACAGTAATGCTGACCACCCCCACCCAGATCAAAAACAGTGACTCTCCCCGGACAGTAATGCTGACCACCCCCACCCACCCAGCTCAAAAACAGTGACTCTCCCCGGACAGTAATGCTGACTGCCCCCCCACCCAGATCAAAAACAGTGACTCTCCCCGGACAGTAATGCTGACCACCCCCACACAGATCAAAAACAGTGACTCTCCCCGGACAGTAATGCTGACCACCCCCACCCAGATCAAAAACAGTGACTCTCCCCGGACAGTAATGCTAACCACCCCCACCCAGATCAAAAACAGTGACTCTCCCCGGACAGTAATGCTGACCACCCCCACCCAGATCAAAAACTGTGACTCTCCCCAGACAGTAATGCTGACCACCCCTCACCCAGATCAAAAACAGTGACTCTCCCCGGACAGTAATGCTGACCCCCCTCACCCAGATCAAAAACAGTGACTCTCCCCGGACAGTAATGCTGACCGCCCCCCCACCCAGATCAAAAACAGTGACTCTCCCCGGACAGTAATGCTGACCACCCCCACCCAGATCAAAAACAGTGACTTTCCCCGGACAGTAATGCTGACCACCCCCACCCACCCAGCTCAAAAACAGTGACTCTCCCCGGACAGTAATGCTGACTGCCCCCCCACCCAGATCAAAAACAGTGACTCTCCCCGGACAGTAATGCTGACCACCCCCACCCAGATCAAAAACAGTGACTCTCCACAGACAGTAATGCTGACCACCCCCACCCAGATCAAAAACAGTGACTCTCCCCGGACAGTAATGCTGACCCCCGCACAGATCAAAAACAGTGACTCTCCCCGGACAGTAATGCTGACCACCCCCCGACCCAGATCAAAAACAGTGACTCTCCCCGGACAGTAATGCTGACCACCCCCACCCACCCAGCTCAAAAACAGTGACTCTCCCCGGACAGTAATGCTGACCGCCCCCCCACCCAGATCAAAAACAGTGACTCTCCCTGGACAGTAATGCTGACCACCCCCACCCAGATCAAAAACAGTGACTCTCCCCGGACAGTAATGCTGACCACCCCCACCCAGATCAAAAACTGTGACTCTCCCCGCACAGTAATGCTGACCACACCCACCCAGATCAAAAACAGTGACTCTCCCCGGACAGTAATGCTGACCAATCCCACCCGGATCAAAAACAGTGACTCTCCCCGGAAAGTAATGCTGACCCCACCCCACCCAGATCAAAAACAGTGACTCTCCCCGGACAGTAATGCTGACCACCCCCACCCAGATCAAAAACAGTGACTCTCCCCGGACAGTAATGCTAACCACCCCCACCCAGATCAAAAACAGTAACTCTCCCCAGACAGTAATGCTGACCACCACACACACAGATCAAAAACAGTAACTCTCCCCGGACAGTAATGCTGACCACCCCCACCCAGATCAAAAACAGTGACTCTCCCCGGACAGTAATGCTGACCACCCCCACCCAGATCAAAAACAGTGACTCTCCCTGGACAGTAATGCTAACCACCCCCACCCAGATCAAAAACAGTGACTCTCCCCGGACAGTAATGCTGACCACCCCCCCACCCAGATCAAAAACAGTGACTCTCCCCGGACAGTAATGCTAACCACCCCCACCCAGATCAAAAACAGTGACTCTCCCCGGACAGTAATGCTGACCACCCCCACCCAGATCAAAAACAGTGACTCTCCCCGGACAGTAATGCTGACCACCCCCACCCAGATCAAAAACAGTGACTCTCCCCGGACAGTAATGCTGACCACCCCCACCCAGATCAAAAACAGTGGCTCTCCCCGGACAGTAATGCTGACCACCCCCACCCAGATCAAAAACAGTGACTCTCCCCGGACAGTAATGCTGACCACCCCCACCCAGATAAAAAACAGTGACTCTCCCCGGACAGTAATGCTGATGCCCCCACCCAGATCAAAAACAGTGACTCTCCCCAGACAGTAATGCTGACCACCCCCACCCAGATCAAAAACAGTGACTCTCCCTGGACAGTAATGCTAACCACCCCCACCCAGATCAAAAACAGTAACTCTCCCCAGACAGTAATGCTGAACCCCCCCACCCAGATCAAAAACAGTGACTCTCCCCGGACAGTAATGCTGACCGCCCCCCCACCCAGATCAAAAACAGTGACTCTCCTCGGACAGTAATGCTGACTGCCCCCCCACCCAGATCAAAAACAGTGACTCTCCCCGGACAGTAATGCTGACCACCACACACACAGATCAAAAACAGTAACTCTCCCCGGACAGTAATGCTGACCACCCCCACCCAGATCAAAAACAGTGACTCTCCCCGGACAGTAATGCTTACCACCCCCACCCAGATCAAAAACAGTGACTCTCCCCAGGGAGTAATGCTGACCACCCCACACACAGATCAAAAACAGTGACTCTCCCCGGACAGTAATGCTGACCACCCCATACACAGATCAAAAACAGTGACTCTCCCCGGACAGTAATGCTGACCACCCCCACCCAGATCAAAAACAGTGACTCTCCCCGGACAGTAATGCTGACCAATCCCACCCGGATCAAAAACAGTGACTCTCCCCGGAAAGTAATGCTGACCCCCACCCCACCCAGATCAAAAACAGTGACTCTCCCCGGACAGTAATGCTGACCACCCCCACCCAGATCAAAAACAGTGACTCTCCCCGGACAGTAATGCTGACCACCCCCAGCCAGATCAAAAACAGTGACTCTCCCCGGACAGTAATGCTAACCACCCCCACCCAGATCAAAAACAGTGACTCTCCCCGGACAGTAATGCTGACCACCCCCACCCAGATCAAAAACTGTGACTCTCCCCAGACAGTAATGCTGACCACCCCTCACCCAGATCAAAAACAGTGACTCTCCCCGGACAGTAATGCTGACCGCCCCCCCACCCAGATCAAAAACAGTGACTCTCCCCGGACAGTAATGCTGACCACCCCCACCCATATCAAAAACAGTGACTCTCCCCGGACAGTAATGCTGACCATCCCACACACAGATCAAAAACAGTGACTCTCCCCGGACAGTAATGCTGACCACCCCCACCCAGATCAAAAACAGTGACTCTCCCCGGACAGTATTGCTGACCACCCCCACCCACCCAGCTCAAAAACAGTGACTCTCCCCGGGCAGTAATGCTGACTGCCCCCCCACCCAGATCAAAAACAGTGACTCTCCCCGGACAGTAATGCTGACCACCCCCACCCAGATCAAAAACAGTGACTCTCCCCAGACAGTAATGCTGACCACCCCTCACCCAGATCAAAAACAGTGACTCTCCCCGGACAGTAATGCTGACCACCCCCACCCAGCTCAAAAACAGTGACTCTCCCCGGACAGTAATGCTGACCACCCCCACCCAGATCAAAAACAGTGACTCTCCCCGGACAGTAATGCTGACCACCCCCACCCAGATCAAAAACAGTGACTCTCCACAGACAGTAATGCTGACCACCCCCACCCAGATCAAAAACAGTAACTCTCCCCGCACAGTAATGCTAACCACCCCCACCCAGATCAAAAACAGTGACTCTCCCCGGACAGTAATGCTGACCACCCCCACCCAGATCAAAAACAGTGGCTCTCCCCGGACAGTAATGCTGACCACCCCCACCCAGATCAAAAACAGTGACTCTCCCCGGACAGTAATGCTGACCACCCCCACCCAGATAAAAAACAGTGACTCTCCCCGGACAGTAATGCTGATGCCCCCACCCAGATCAAAAACAGTCACTCTCCCTGGACAGTAATGCTAACCACCCCCACCCAGATCAAAAACAGTAACTCTCCCCAGACAGTAATGCTGAACCCCCCCACCCAGATCAAAAACAGTGACTCTCCCCGGACAGTAATGCTGACCGCCCCCCCACCCAGATCAAAAACAGTGACTCTCCTCGGACAGTAATGCTGACCGCCCCCCCACCCAGATCAAAAACAGTGACTCTCCCCGGACAGTAATGCTGACCTCCACCCAGCTCAAATCAGTGACTCTCCCCGAACAGTAATGCTGACCACCCCCACCCAGATCAAAAACAGTGACTCTCCCCGGACAGTAATGCTAACCACCCCCACCCAGATCAAAAACAGTAACTCTCCCCAGACAGTAATGCTGACCACCACACACACAGATCAAAAACAGTAACTCTCCCCGGACAGTAATGCTGACCACCCCCACCCAGATCAAAAACAGTGACTCTCCCCGGACAGTAATGCTTACCACCCCCACCCAGATCAAAAACACTGACTCTCCCCAGGGAGTAATGCTGACCACCCCACACACAGATCAAAAACAGTGACTCTCCCCGGACAGTAATGCTGACCACCCCATACACAGATCAAAAACAGTGACTCTCCCCGGACAGTAATGCTGACCACCCCCACCCAGATCAAAAACAGTGACTCTCCCCGGACAGTAATGCTGACCAATCCCACCCGGATCAAAAACAGTGACTCTCCCCGGACAGTAATGCTGACCAATCCCACCCGGATCAAAAACAGTGACTCTCCCCGGAAAGTAATGCTGACCCCACCCCACCCAGATCAAAAACAGTGACTCTCCCCGGACAGTAATGCTGACCACCCCCACCCAGATCAAAAACAGTGACTCTCCCCGGACAGTAATGCTAACCACCCCCACCCAGATCAAAAACAGTAACTCTCGTCAGACAGTAATGCTGACCACCACACACACAGATCAAAAACAGTAACTCTCCCCGGACAGTAATGCTGACCACCCCCACCCAGATCAAAAACAGTGACTCTCCCCGGACAGTAATGCTGACCACCCCCACCCAGATCAAAAACAGTGACTCTCCCTGGACAGTAATGCTAACCACCCCCACCCAGATCAAAAACAGTGACTCTCCCCGGACAGTAATGCTGACCGCCCCCCCACCCAGATCAAAAACAGTGACTCTCCCCGGACAGTAATGCTAACCACCCCCACCCAGATCAAAAACAGTGACTCTCCCCGGACAGTAATGCTGACCACCCCCACCCAGATCAAAAACAGTGACTCTCCCCGGACAGTAATGCTGACCACCCCCACCCAGATCAAAAACAGTGACTCTCCCCGGACAGTAATGCTGACCACCCCCACCCAGATCAAAAACAGTGGCTCTCCCCGGACAGTAATGCTGACCACCCCCACCCAGATCAAAAACAGTGACTCTCCCCGGACAGTAATGCTGACCACCCCCACCCAGATAAAAAACAGTGACTCTCCCCGGACAGTAATGCTGATGCCCCCACCCAGATCAAAAACAGTGACTCTCCCCAGACAGTAATGCTGACCACCCCCACCCAGATCAAAAACAGTGACTCTCCCTGGACAGTAATGCTAACCACCCCCACCCAGATCAAAAACAGTAACTCTCCCCAGACAGTAATGCTGAACCCCCCCACCCAGATCAAAAACAGTGACTCTCCCCGGACAGTAATGCTGACCGCCCCCCCACCCAGATCAAAAACAGTGACTCTCCTCGGACAGTAATGCTGACTGCCCCCCCACCCAGATCAAAAACAGTGACTCTCCCCGGACAGTAATGCTGACCACCACACACACAGATCAAAAACAGTAACTCTCCCCGGACAGTAATGCTGACCACCCCCACCCAGATCAAAAACAGTGACTCTCCCCGGACAGTAATGCTTACCACCCCCACCCAGATCAAAAACAGTGACTCTCCCCGGAAAGTAATGCTGACCCCCACCCCACCCAGATCAAAAACAGTGACTCTCCCCGGACAGTAATGCTGACCACCCCCACCCAGATCAAAAACAGTGACTCTCCCCGGACAGTAATGCTGACCACCCCCAGCCAGATCAAAAACAGTGACTCTCCCCGGACAGTAATGCTAACCACCCCCACCCAGATCAAAAACAGTGACTCTCCCCGGACAGTAATGCTGACCACCCCCACCCAGATCAAAAACTGTGACTCTCCCCAGACAGTAATGCTGACCACCCCTCACCCAGATCAAAAACAGTGACTCTCCCCGGACAGTAATGCTGACCGCCCCCCCACCCAGATCAAAAACAGTGACTCTCCCCGGACAGTAATGCTGACCACCCCCACCCATATCAAAAACAGTGACTCTCCCCGGACAGTAATGCTGACCATCCCACACACAGATCAAAAACAGTGACTCTCCCCGGACAGTAATGCTGACCACCCCCACCCAGATCAAAAACAGTGACTCTCCCCGGACAGTAATGCTGACCACCCCCACCCACCCAGCTCAAAAACAGTGACTCTCCCCGGGCAGTAATGCTGACTGCCCCCCCACCCAGATCAAAAACAGTGACTCTCCCCGGACAGTAATGCTGACCACCCCCACCCAGATCAAAAACAGTGACTCTCCCCAGACAGTAATGCTGACCACCCCTCACCCAGATCAAAAACAGTGACTCTCCCCGGACAGTAATGCTGACCACCCCCACCCAGCTCAAAAACAGTGACTCTCCCCGGACAGTAATGCTGACCACCCCCACCCAGATCAAAAACAGTGACTCTCCCCGGACAGTAATGCTGACCACCCCCAGCCAGATCAAAAACAGTGACTCTCCCCGGACAGTAATGCTAACCACCCCCACCCAGATCAAAAACAGTGACTCTCCCCGGACAGTAATGCTGACCACCCCCACCCAGATCAAAAACTGTGACTCTCCCCAGACAGTAATGCTGACCACCCCTCACCCAGATCAAAAACAGTGACTCTCCCCGGACAGTAATGCTGACCGCCCCCCCACCCAGATCAAAAACAGTGACTCTCCCCGGACAGTAATGCTGACCACCCCCACCCATATCAAAAACAGTGACTCTCCCCGGACAGTAATGCTGACCATCCCACACACAGATCAAAAACAGTGACTCTCCCCGGACAGTAATGCTGACCACCCCCACCCAGATCAAAAACTGTGACTCTCCCCAGACAGTAATGCTGACCACCCCTCACCCAGATCAAAAACAGTGACTCTCCCCGGACAGTAATGCTGACCGCCCCCCCACCCAGATCAAAAACAGTGACTCTCCCCGGACAGTAATGCTGACCACCCCCACCCATATCAAAAACAGTGACTCTCCCCGGACAGTAATGCTGACCATCCCACACACAGATCAAAAACAGTGACTCTCCCCGGACAGTAATGCTGACCACCCCCACCCAGATCAAAAACAGTGACTCTCCCCGGACAGTAATGCTGACCACCCCCACCCACCCAGCTCAAAAACAGTGACTCTCCCCGGGCAGTAATGCTGACTGCCCCCCCACCCAGATCAAAAACAGTGACTCTCCCCGGACAGTAATGCTGACCACCCCCACCCAGATCAAAAACAGTGACTCTCCCCAGACAGTAATGCTGACCACCCCTCACCCAGATCAAAAACAGTGACTCTCCCCGGACAGTAATGCTGACCACCCCCACCCAGCTCAAAAACAGTGACTCTCCCCGGACAGTAATGCTGACCACCCCCACCCAGATCAAAAACAGTGACTCTCCCCGGACAGTAATGCTGACCACCCCCACCCAGATCAAAAACAGTGACTCTCCACAGACAGTAATGCTGACCACCCCCACCCAGATCAAAAACAGTAACTCTCCCCGCACAGTAATGCTAACCACCCCCACCCAGATCAAAAACAGTGACTCTCCCCGGACAGTAATGCTGACCACCCCCACCCAGATCAAAAACAGTGGCTCTCCCCGGACAGTAATGCTGACCACCCCCACCCAGATCAAAAACAGTGACTCTCCCCGGACAGTAATGCTGACCACCCCCACCCAGATAAAAAACAGTGACTCTCCCCGGACAGTAATGCTGATGCCCCCACCCAGATCAAAAACAGTGACTCTCCCTGGACAGTAATGCTAACCACCCCCACCCAGATCAAAAACAGTAACTCTCCCCAGACAGTAATGCTGAACCCCCCCACCCAGATCAAAAACAGTGACTCTCCCCGGACAGTAATGCTGACCGCCCCCCCACCCAGATCAAAAACAGTGACTCTCCTCGGACAGTAATGCTGACCGCCCCCCCACCCAGATCAAAAACAGTGACTCTCCCCGGACAGTAATGCTGACCTCCACCCAGCTCAAATCAGTGACTCTCCCCGAACAGTAATGCTGACCACCCCCACCCAGATCAAAAACAGTGACTCTCCCCGGACAGTAATGCTAACCACCCCCACCCAGATCAAAAACAGTAACTCTCCCCAGACAGTAATGCTGACCACCACACACACAGATCAAAAACAGTAACTCTCCCCGGACAGTAATGCTGACCACCCCCACCCAGATCAAAAACAGTGACTCTCCCCGGACAGTAATGCTTACCACCCCCACCCAGATCAAAAACACTGACTCTCCCCAGGGAGTAATGCTGACCACCCCACACACAGATCAAAAACAGTGACTCTCCCCGGACAGTAATGCTGACCACCCCATACACAGATCAAAAACAGTGACTCTCCCCGGACAGTAATGCTGACCACCCCCACCCAGATCAAAAACAGTGACTCTCCCCGGACAGTAATGCTGACCAATCCCACCCGGATCAAAAACAGTGACTCTCCCCGGAAAGTAATGCTGACCCCCACCCCACCCAGATCAAAAACAGTGACTCTCCCCGGACAGTAATGCTGACCACCCCCACCCAGATCAAAAACAGTGACTGTCCCCGGACAGTAATGCTGACCACCCCCACCCAGATCAAAAACAGTGACTCTCCCCGGACAGTAATGCTAACCACCCCCACCCAGATCAAAAACAGTGACTCTCCCCGGACAGTAATGCTGACCACCCCCACCCAGATCAAAAACTGTGACTCTCCCCAGACAGTAATGCTGACCACCCCCACCCAGATCAAAAACAGTGACTCTCCCCGGACAGTAATGCTGACCACCCCCACCCACCCAGCTCAAAAACAGTGACTCTCCCCGGACAGTAATGCTGACTGCCCCCCCACCCAGATCAAAAACAGTGACTCTCCCCGGACAGTAATGCTGACCACCCCCACCCAG
This sequence comes from Hypanus sabinus, assembly GCF_030144855.1. Lineage (NCBI taxonomy): Eukaryota > Metazoa > Chordata > Chondrichthyes > Myliobatiformes > Dasyatidae > Hypanus > Hypanus sabinus. The sequence goes on along the minus strand of NC_082720.1, from coordinate 90,889,481 downwards.
ATCAAAAACAGTGACTCTCCACAGACAGTAATGCTGACCACCCCCACCCAGATCAAAAACAGTGACTCTCCCCAGACAGTAATGCTGACCACCCCTCACCCAGATCAAAAACAGTGACTCTCCCCGGACAGTAATGCTGACCACCCCCACCCAGCTCAAAAACAGTGACTCTCCCCGGACAGTAATGCTGACCACCCCCACCCAGCTCAAAAACAGTGACTCTCCCTGGACAGTAATGCTGACCACCCCCACCCAGATCAAAAACAGTGACTCTCCCTGGACAGTAATGCTGACCACCCCTCACCCAGATCAAAAACAGTGACTCTCCCCGGACAGTAATGCTGACCACCCCCACCCAGATCAAAAACAGTGACTCTCCCCGGACAGTAATGCTGACCACCCCCACCCAGCCATTCTGTATGACGCGCCTCCTCCGAAACCCCGCCCCTCTTCTCGGGACAATTGGTGCACGTTTTCGTACGTATGACGCTATGGCGCGATGACGTGTGACACCGGAGTTTGGAGACCGCGCCATGGCCAGGAAGGTTTCTTATTTCTATGACCCGGACGTGGGCAACTTCCACTATGGTGAGAGAGGGCAGGCTGACAGGTTCGGGGGTGAGGGGGGCAGGCTGACAGGTTCGGGGGTGAGGGGGGCAGGCTGAGGGGTTCGGGGGTGAGGGGGGCAGGCTGAGGGGTTCGGGGGTGAGGGGGGCAGGCTGAGGGGTTCGGGGGTGAGAGAGGGCAGGCTGACAGGTTCGGGGGTGAGGGGGCAGGCTGAGGGGTTCGGGGGTGAGTGGGCAGGCTGAGGGGTTCGGGGGTGAGGGGGCAGGCTGAGGGGTTCGGGGGTGAGGTGGGCATGCTGAGGGTTTCGGGCGTGAGGGGGGCAGGCTGAGGGGTTCTGGGGTGAGGGGGCAGGCTGAGGGGTTCGGGGGTGAGAGAGGGCAGGCTGACAGGTTCGGGGGTGAGGGGGCAGGCTGAGGGGTTCGGGGGTGAGTGGGCAGGCTGAGGGGTTCGGGGGTGAGGGGGCAGGCTGAGGGGTTCGGGGGTGAGGTGGGCATGCTGAGGGTTTCGGGCGTGAGGGGGGCAGGCTGAGGGGTTCTGGGGTGAGGGGGCAGGCTGAGGGGTTCGGGGGTGAGGGTGCAGGCTGAGGGGTTCGGGGGTGAGAGAGGGCAGGCTGACAGGTTCGGGGGTGAGGGGGGCAGGCTGACAGGTTCGGGGGTGAGGGGGCAGGCTGAGGGGTTCGGGGGTGAGGTGGGCAGGCTGAGGGTTTCGGGGGTGAGGGGGGCAGGCTGACAGGTTCGGGGGTGAGGGGGCAGGCTGAGGGGTTCGGGGGTGAGGTGGGCTGGCTGAGGGTTTCGGGGGTGAGGGGGGCAGGCTGAGGGGTTCGGGGGTGAGGGGGCAGGCTGAGGGGTTCAGGGGTGAGAGGGCAGGCTGACAGGTTCGGGGGTGAGGGGGGCAGGCTGAGGGGTTCGGGGGTGTGTGGGGTCGGTATGTAGGTACGGGGGTGTGTGGGGTGGGATAGGTACGGTGGTGTGTGGAGTGGGTGTAGGTACGGGTGTGTGTGGGGTCGGTGTGTAGGTACGGGGCTGTGTGGGGTCGGTGTGTAGGTATCGGGGTGTGTGGAGTGTGTGTAGGTACGGGGCTGTGTGGGGTCGGTGTGTAGGTATCGGGGTGTGGGGTCGGTGTGTAGTTACGGGGGTGTGTGGGGTCGGTTTGTAGGTACGGGGCTGTGTGGGGTTGGTGTGTAGGTACAGGGCTGTGTGGGGTCAGTGTGTAGGTATCGGGGTGTGTGGGGTCGGTGTGTAGGTATCGGGGTGTGTGGGGTCGGTGTGTAGGTATCGGGGTGTGTGGGGTCGGTGTGTAGGTACGGGGCTGTGTGCAGTGGGTGTAGGTACGGGGGTGTGTGGGGTGGATGTAGGTATGGGGGGTGTTGAGTGGGGTCAGTGTGCAGGTGTGAGGTCAGTGAGAAGGTATGGGGGTGCGTTGTGTAGGGTCAGTGTGTGGAGTGGGTGAGGTGTCAAGTGTTAGATATGGGGGTGTGTGGAGTGGGGTCAGTATGCACGTATGGGGTTGTGTAAAGCGGGTGTGAGGTCAGTGAAGGTATGGGGGTGCGTGGTGTCGGGTCAGTGTGTGGAGTGGGTGAGGTGTCAAGTGTTAGATATGGGGTGTGGGGTCAGTGTAGGTTGAAGGGGTTGTGGAGCGGTTGAAGGGTCAGAGTCAGTATGGGGGGTGTTCAGTCAGTGTGTAAGGTTTGGCGGAGTGTGTTTAGATGGTGTAGGGTTTATGGGTTTAGCTTTGGGCAGTGGGGTCAGGCTCTAATAATGACTTTATTAATAGAGCACTTTTCATACAGATGTAGTTTAAAGAGCTTTGCAATGGGATAAAAGTACAAATCTGAGAATAAAATACATTCTTGTGTGAATCCTTCCTGAGAGGCTGGAATACATCACAGATCATTTCTGTTTGATAATCCTGCTTGAGATATCAGGTCTTTCCTCAGTCTCTTAAATTTAAACAATCTTCTCAGAAGATGGTCAAGTCAGCATTTTTGAACTGTGCTCCAAAACTCTGGAATTCATTATCTAAAACTATAAGGGATACATACTTGGTTGACACTTGAAATACCAGCTCAAAACCTACTTATTTAATCTTGTTTTTAAACTAACATTGTTCTGTCTTTTATTTTCATGTTTGCATTGTATCACATTGTAAATCACTTTGACCCACAGTCTTTGTGAAAAGTGCTCTGTAAGTAAAGTTGTTATAATTCTATTTCCATTAACCATACTGGTTCCCTCTCACTATTCTCTTCATCTCATCTGTCCATCAGCTCCCCAGGTTGTCCCCACCTTTCCCTTTCTTTCATCGTCCACTCACACCTCCCATCAGATTCCTCCTCCCTCAGCCCATTACCTTTCCCACGTATCACCTCCCAACTTCTTGCATCATTCCCACTGGCCTACCCACCAACCTTGCCCCTCTGCTTCCACCTTGTCCTCCTCTTCTCCCCACCTTCTTGTTTTGGCCTCACCTTCCTTTACAGTCCTGATAAAGGGTTCCAGGTGGGAGCCAGTGTGATAGAGCTGAGGACAAGCCAGCAGGTTTACAGAGTTTGGGGTTGAGATCGCAAAGGCATGTGATAAGGGTAATGTCACAATTGTAATAGGAGCCTTCAATATGTCGGGGGATTGGGAACATCCGGTTGCTGTTGGATCACAAGAGAGTGAATTTGTTGAATGCCTATGAGATGGCTTTTTAGAGCAGCTTGTACTTGAGCCTACTTGGGAAAAGCATAGCTTAAATTTGGTTTTGTGTAATAACCCAAATCTTATTAGGGAGCTTAATGTAAAGGAGCCTTCAGGAGGCAGTGATCATAATATGGTTGAATTCAAATTGCAGTTTGAGAGGGAGAAACACAAGTCACGTGTATCAGTATTACAATGGAATAAAGGGAATGATAGAGGCCTGAGAAAGGAGTTTGCCCAGGTGGGTTGGAGGAGGATACTAACGGCAGAGCAGAGGTAGCTCAAGTTTCTGGGAATAGTTCACAAGGCACAGGACAGATATGTCTCACAGAAATAGTTATCAAATGGCAGGGCTATTTCTCAAATGAAGTTAATGCTTGCATAAAAGATAAGGGAAGGGCATATAAGGTTGCAAATGTGAGTGGGAAGTTGGATGATTGGGAAGCTTAAAAATCTAACAAAAGGCAACTAAAAATGTTGTAAGAAAGGAAAAGTTTAAATAAGAGGGCAAACTGGCCAAAAATATAAAGTAGGAATCTAGAAGTTTTATTCAGTTATGTACGAGTAATAGGGAGGTGAGGTTTGATATGGGACCACTGGAAAATGATGCTGGTGATGTAGTACAGGTTTCCCCCGCTATCCGAAAGTAGAGCATTCCTATGAAACCCCTCTTAAATCGAAATGGCGTAAAGCGAGGAAGCAATTACCACTAATTTATACTGTATGGGAAATATTTTTGAGCGTTCCCAGACCCAAAAAATAGCCTACCAAATAGCAAATAAAACCTAAAAAAAAAGGCACGTACACGCATGCGCACACACCTGCACGCGCAAGGCTTCACGGTCATGGTAGTCTTTCTCGGGGTAAGCACAAGTTTAAAGCAGCTGCCTTTTTTATATATAAAGTAGAAATTATGTACAGTGTAGTTTCACTTACCGGAATTGGGCAGATTTAGCCAAAAACTGATTTGTAGAAAAATAATGACATGTACGTGCATGCACACACACCTGCCCACACAAGGGCTTCACGGTCATGGTAGTCTTTCTCGGGGTAAACAGGAGTTTAAAGCAGGCGCCTTTTTTCATAAAAGCAAAAATCATCTTCGGATTTCTTTTGGTTAGTGAAAACAGGTACTAATGTGGGTGTTTCGTAAAGTGGGGGACAGCTGTAATGGAGGACAAAAAATGGCATTTCAACTTAATGGGTAAAAGAATCATGGTACACAAAGGATGTGGAAAATCTAGTTAAGAAAAATTTAAGAAAGGATTGAGAAACTAGGTACTGATAGAGCTGAAAAACTACAAGGGTGCCAGGGAGGAGCTTAAGAATGAAATTAGGAGAGCTAGAAGGGGCCATGAGAAGGCTTTGGCGAGCAGGATTAAGGAAAACCCCAAGGCACTGAAGAGCAAGAGGATGAGCCGTGTGAGTACAGGATCAATCAGGAGTGAGAGTGGAAACGGGCATGGAGCCAGAGGAGGAAGCAGAGGTACTTAATGAATACTTTGCTTCAGTATTCTCCAGTGAAGAGGACCTTGGCAATTGTGGAGATGACTCACAGTGGAATGAAACACTTGAGCATGTAGACATTAAGAAAGAGGATGTGTTGGAGCTTTTGAAAGGTATTAAGTTAAGTCGTCAGATCTGGGTGAGATATACCCAGGCTACTGTGGGAAGCAAGGGAGGAGATTGCTGAGCCTCTGGCGATGATCTTTGCATCATCAATAGGGACTGGAGAGGTTCCTGAGGATTACAAGGTTGCAAACATTATTCTGTTGTTCAAGAAAGGGAGTAGAGATACCCAGGAAATTATAGACCAGTCAGTCTTCAGTGATGGACAAATTGTTGAAAATCCTGAGAGGCAGGATTTATGAATATTTGGAGAGACGTAATCTGATTAGGGATTGTCAGCATGGCTTTGTCAAGAGCAGGTCATGCCTTATGAACGTGACTGAATTTTTTGAGGATGTGACTAAACACATTGATGAAGGTAGAACAGTGGATGTAGTATGTATGGATTTCAGTAAGACATTTGATATCGTTCCCCATGCGAGGCTCATTCAGAAATTAAGAAGGCATGGAATTCAAGGAGACCTTGCTTTGTGGATCCAGAATTAGCTTGACCACAGAAGGCAAAGAGTGGTTGTGGATGTTTGTATTCAGCATGGAGGTCAGTCACCAGTGGTGTTCCACAGGGATCTGTTTTGGGACCCCTCCTCTTTGTGATTTTTATAAATGACCTGGGTGAAGAAGGAATGAGGAAGTAAAAGGGTGGGTTTATAAGTTTGCTGATGATACAAAGGTTGGGGGTGTTGTGGAGAGTCTGGAGGGTTGTCAGAGGTTACAGCAGGACATTGATAGGATGCAGAACTGAGAAGTAGCAGATGGAGTTCAACCCAGATAAGTGTGAAGTAGTTCAAATTTGAAGACAGAATATAATATTAATGGTAAGATTTTTGGCAGCAAAATCTTGGGGTCTATGTCCATAGGACACTCAAAGCTGCTGCGCAGGTTGAGAGTGTTAAGAAGGCGTATGGTGTGTTGGCCTTGAGTTCAAGAGCCAAGAGGTAATATTACAACTATATAAGATCTTAGTTAGACCCCACTTGGAGTACTGTGCTCAGTTCTGGTCACCTCACTATAGGAAGGATATGGAGACTCTCTAGAGAGTGCAGAGGAGACTTATAAGGATGTTGGCTGGATTGGAGAACATGCCTTTTGAGAATAAGTTAAGTGAACTTGGATTTTTCTCCTTGCAGTGACAGAGGATGAGAGGTGACCTGATAGAGGTGTATAAGATGATGAGAGGCATTGATCATGTGCGTAGCCAGAGGCTTTTTCCCAGGGCTGAAATGGCTAACACAAGGGAGAATAGTTTTACGGTGCTTGGAAATAGGTACGAGGGGGATGTCAAGGGTAAGTTTTTCACACAGAGTGGTGGATGTTGTGGAGTGCACCACCAGCGAAGGTAGTCGAGGTGGATACAATAGAGTCTTTTAAGAGACTCTTAGATAGATACATGGAGCTTAGAAAAATAGAGGGCTAAGCAGTGGGTAAATTCTAGGCAGCTTGTAGAAAAGGTTACCTAGTCAGAGTAACATTGTGGGCCGAAGAGCCTGTAATGTGCTGTAGATATTTTATGATCTACCTTGGATCAGTCTTCACTGTGGAAGACACTAGCAGTGTGCCTGAGATCTGTGAGTGTCAGGGAGCAGGAGTGAATGCCATTGCTATTACAAAGGAAAAAGTGCTAAGCAACCTTAAAGATCTTACGGTGGATAAGTCACCTGGACCAGATGGATTGCATCCCAGAGTTCTGAGAGAGGTTGCTGAAGAGATAATGGATGCATTGGTCATGATCTTTCAAGACTCACTTGACTCTGGCATGGTCCCAGAGAACTGGAAAATTGCAAATGTCACTCCACTCTCTAAGAAGGGAGAAAGGCAGAAGAAAGGGAATTGTAGGCCAGTTCACCCAACCTCAGTGTTTGGGAAAGTGTTGGAGTCCATCATTAAGGATGAGGTTTTGAGGTATTTGAAAACTAATAAAATAAGTCAAAGTCATGATTTCTATAGAGGGAAATCTTGCCTGACACATCTGTTAGAATTCTTCGAGGATGTAACAAGTAGGGTGGATAATGGAGAGGCAGTTAATGTCAATTACTTGGATTTTCAGAAATATAGAAAACCTACAGCTCAATACAGGCCTTTCGGCCCACAAAGCTGGGCCAAACATGTCCTTACCTTAGAACTACATAGGCTTTACCCCGGCCCTCTATTTTTCTAAGCTCCTTGTACCCATCCAGGAGTCTCTTAAGAGACCCTATCGTATCCTCCACCACCACCACCACCGTTGCTGGCAGCCCATTCCACGCACTCACCACGCCCTGCGTAAAAAAACTTAACCCCTAACATCTCTGCTATACCTACTTCCAAGTACCTTAAAACTATGCCCTCTTGTGCTAGCCATTTCAACCCTGGGAAAAAGCCTCTGACTATCTACACGATCAATGCCTTTCATTATCTTGTACACCGCTATCAGGTCACCTCTCATCCTCCGTCACTCCAAGGAGAAAAGGCCGAGTTCACTCAACCTGTTTTCATAAGGCATGCTCCCCAATCCAGGCAACATCCTCGTAAATCTCTGCATCCTTTCTTTAAAAAAAAAATTTTTTTTTAATGCATTTCTACAACCACTAGAAGCAAAAACCCAATAGCAAAATGAAGATTTTGCTTCATTTTGCAAAATAAACATACAAGTTATATAGTTCAAAACAGTAAGGAAAAAGCACCCAGAATAAAATCATATAGTTTTTATCCTCCCCACCCTCCCACGGGAAGAAAGACTCCAGGCCAACCATTACAAGATGTAAAAAAAAAATTAATCGGAGCATTCAAACCCCCAAAACTGTAAATATAAATAAAAACAAAGAATAATAATGCCTACTACCAAAAAAAGCTGAAAGTAAGGGATTAAAGAAAATAGACTTAATCTAAAGAGGAGTTGTGAAAGTATTCAAGAAAAGGTCTCCACAGCTTTTGAAACTTTATGTCAGAGTTGAGAATTGAGTAGTGAATTTTTTCAAGGTCCGAACAGGACATAATATCATTAAACCATTGAGCATGGGTGGGTGGGGCAACATCTCTCCACCTAAGAAGAATTAAACGTCTAGCCAAAAGAGAAACAAAAGATAATGTTTGACATTTAGTCAGACTCCGATGTATATCTGCCTCACCCAAGGTACAAAAAGAGCAATCGGGGTTAGGTTCTAAGTGGCAATTAATAATATGGAATAAAGTTTTAAAAAACTTCTCTCCAAAATTTCTCTAGACTAGGACAAGCCCAGTACATACAGATAAGAGAAGCCTCGTCACCTTTACACTTGTCACAATCAGGACTAATGTCGGTAAAATCGGGACAATTTAGATTTGGACATGTGAGCCCTATGTACAACCTTAAACTGTAAAAGGCAGTGGCGAGCACATAGAGAGGTTGAATTAACTGACTTGAGAATTGAGTCCCAAACTGCATCAGGTAAAGAAATATTTAAGTCATGCTCCCAAGCAGTTCTAATTTTATCAAAGGGGGCATGCCTTAGGGTAACTAATTTATCACGAATAAAAGATATTAAGCCTTTGCCCAATGGATTGATAGAACGAAACAGGTCCTTTCTATGGTTTCCATGTCCTTCCTGTAGTGAGGCGACCAGAATTGAGCACAGTACTCCAAGTGGGGTCCGACCAGGATCCTATATAGCTGCAACATTACCTCTTGACTCTTAAACTCAACCCCACGATTGGTGAAGACCAATGCACCGCATGCCTTCTTAACCACAGAGTCAACCTGCATAGCAACTTTGAGTGTCCTATGGACTGGAACCCCAAGATCCCTCTGATCCTCCACACTGCCAAGAGTCTTCCCATTAATACTATATTCTGCTATCATATTTGACCTACCAAAGTGAACCACTTCACACTTATCTGGGTTGAACTCCATCTGCCACTTCTCAGCCCAGTTTTGCATCCTATCAATGTCCTGCTGTGACCTCTGACAACCCTCCAGACTATCCACAACACCCCCAACCTTTGTATCATCAGCAAACTTACTAACCCATCCCTCCACTTCCTGATCCAGGTCATTTATAAAAATGACAAAGAGTAAGGGTCCCAGAACAGATCCCTGAGACACACCACTGGTGACAGACCTCCATGCAAAATATGACCCATCTACAACCACTCTTTGCCTTCTGTGAGCAAGCCAGTTCTGGATCCATAAAGCAATGTCCCCTTGGATCTCATGCCTCCTTACTTTCTCAATAAGCCTTGCATGGGGTACCTTATCAAATGCCTTGCTGAAATCCATATACGCTACAGAAGATGCCACACATGAGGCTACTTAACAAGATAAAATCCCATGGCACTACAGGAGAGATACTGGCATGGATAGAGGAATGGCTGACAGGCAGGAGACAGTAAGTGGGAATAACGGGCCTTTTCTGGTTGGCTGCCAATGACTAGTGGTGTTCTGAAGGGATCAGTATTGGGACCGCTACTTTTCATGTTGTTTGTCAATAATTTGGATAGTAGAATTGATGGGTTTGTGGATGATACAAAGATAGTTGGAGGGGTAGGTAGTGCTGAGGAAGCAATGCGATTGCAGCAGGACTTGGACAAATTGGAAGAATGGGTGAAAAAGTGCCAGATGGAATACAGTGTTGGGAAAGGTATGGTAATGCATTTTGGTAAAAGGAACAATAGTGTAGACTATTATCTAAATGAGGAGAAAGCGCAGAGGGACTTAGGAGACCTTATTCAAGACTCCCAGAGTTTGATTTACAGGCCGAGTCTGTGGTAAAGAAGGTAAATGCAATGTTGGCATTTATTTGAAGAGGAATGGAATATAAAAGCTAAGCCTAGACAAGCTGCACTTGGAGTATTGTCAACAGTTTTGGGCCTGGTATATCAGAAAAGATATGTTATCATTGGAGAGAGTCCAGAAGAGGTTCATGGGGATGAATTCTGAGAATGAAGGGGTTAACATGTGGAGAGTTTGGCAGCTTTGGGCCTGTATATTAGAAGAATGCATGGGGTGATCTCATTGAAACATATTGAATGTTGAAAGGACTAGATAGTTTGGATGTGGAGAGGATGTTTCCTCCGGTGGGAGTCTCCAGAACTAGAGAGCACAGCCTCAAAATTGAGGGGCAACTCTTTAGAACAGAGGTAAGGAGTAGTTTTTTAGCCAGAGTAGTGAATCTGTGGAATGCTCTGCCATAGACTGCGGTGGAAGTCAAGTCCGTGGGTATATTTAAAGTGGAAGTTGATTGCTTCCTGATCAGTCAGGGCATCGAAGGATATAGTGAGAAGGCAGGTGTATGGGGTTGAGTGGGATCCAGGCTCAGAGTGCTGGAATGGCAGAGCAGACTTGGTGGGCTGAATGGCCTAATTCTGCTCCTATGCCTTGTGGTTTCGACCCAAAACGTTGACAGTTTATTCATTTCCATAGATGCTCTTTTCCTGCCAAGTTCCTCTAGCATTTTGTAGGTGTTGCTCTGGATTTCCAGCATGTGCAGAATCTTTTGTGGTTATGAGTAATAAAAGTTCAGGTTTAATTGTCAATCAACCATACTTGGACACCCATGACTACAGCCAAACAAAGCGGTGTTTCTGTGCAGTAGCACAGTACCAACAGTCACACACAGCACAAGCATGTCTAAGATAAGTGAACAAGCCGTTCTGTGGACTGAGTGTTTTGTGTCTGTTGTTGTTTAGGTGCTGGACACCCAATGAAACCACATCGCCTGTCCCTCACGCACAGCTTGGTTCTTCACTACGGACTCTACAAAAAAATGATGGTTGGTGCCATGACTTGGGAGCGTTTCATTGCACTGAATTGCAGGGATCTGTACTACAAAGCAGGCATCTCTGCTGCTGTTGATAGCTGACACACTCCCACCTCTCAGTGTAGTGGTTAGCACAATGCTGTTACAGCTTGGGGCATCAGACTTAACTGTCAGCGTCCTCTGTAAGGAGTCTGCCTTCTCCCCATGACCGCGTGAGTGCCCTCCAGGTGCTCAGTTCCTTCCCACAGTCCAAAGTTAGTACATTGATTATTGTAAATTGTCCTGTGATTAAGCTAGGATGAAATCAGTGAATTGCTGGGAGGCTCAGCTTGTTGGGCTGGAAGGGATTGTAAAATACAGAAATCAATTATCTCCTGCCAACAGTGATTTTTGGATAAAGGCCGCTGTAATCTGGGTGATGAGACTCTACGTGGAACATCAACTGTCCACCTTCCTCCGTCGATTGCGTGAGCTCCTTAGTTTCTCCAGAACCTGGCGTGTTTCTCTTGATTCCGGTCTCCATTGTGTAGCTTGTGATCTTCATCTGCATGGAAGATGGGGAAGAAATCGGTTCATTTCTATAGCCAGAAACTGGAAAATGCTTAAAAAGACCATACAGTAACCATATTCTTATATAGGTAGAACATGATGTTTTGCTAACCTTAAAGTTTCAGTTACTCTAACCCTTCCCTCTTACATAGCCCTTAATGCCTCTAGGGTGTAATAATAAACAACATCAAAAACACATTAGACTGATGAGAAAGAAAATGATTAAAAGTGGAGAATATTTTTTTGTATTTATTGAGATACAGCGCAGAACAGCGCCTTCCTGCCCAACCCAGCAGTCCCCTTGCTTCATCACAGAACAATTTACAATTTACAACTAACGTACCAACAAGGGCACTCTGAGGAAACCCAAGTGGTCATGGGGAGAATATATAAATTCCTTAGAGAAAGCAACAGGAATTGAACCTTGGTGACTGGTAGTGTAAAGCATTGTGCTAACCACTACACTACTGTGCTGTCCCTTGGCCTCACCCTGAGCTGTCTTCAAAGATTAGCTTTATTTGTAGTGTACAGATGCAAACACTGTACAGTGAAATGTATTGTTTGCATCAAATCAAATCAGCAAGAATATGCTGGGGGCAGCTAGCAAGTGTCAGCCAACACTGCAATCCCATAACCAGCTCACCCTGACCCATGCTACTTTGAAATGTGAGAGGAAAGCAGAACATCTGGAGAAACCCCATGTGGTCACGGGGAGAATGTACAAACTCGTTAGAAACTGGGACAGGAATTGAACCCCGATCACTGGCTCTGTAAAGTGATTGTGCTGACTGCTCCATCGTGCCATCCTGATGGTCTCTTGTTACTTCTGCACCTCACATTTTCAGGATCTTTATCCCATCCCCTTCCACCCAAATCCTGTAATAGTATCGGGTCTTCCTGCAGTCTCCGCTGTTCTAGAGAAAGCACATGCCCTCTAATCCAGATAGCACCCTGGTAAACTTCTGCACCCTCTCCAAAGCCTCCACGTCCTTCCTATTTTAACAGGATAACCAGGAATGCATACAAGATTCGAAGTGCGGTCTGACCAGAGTTTTATAGAGCTGCATCAAGATGTCCTGACACTCAGTGCCCCGACCAGTGAAGGCGAGCACCTGTGCACAGTAGCAGGAAACTCACTCACTCACGCTGGCACTGTAACGCACTGTGCTAACTGCTACACTATCGTTGCCTTCTCCAAACCCTTCCTGTAATGGGGGCAAAGAGAACTGTACACCTGGTGGAGGTCCCAACAGTTTCTCCAGCCTGATGGTGTTTCTGGCCCCGACGGTGTCTGTAACCTGCCCGAGGGGGACCGGTATAACTGCTCTCTTCCCTCAGGTCTTCAAGCCGTACCAGGCCTCTCAGCACGATATGTGTCGTTTTCATTCCGAGGATTACATCGACTTCTTACAGCGAGTGAGCCCCAACAACATGCAGGGCTTCACCAAGAGTCTGAACACCTTCAATGTGGGGGACGATTGGTAAGATAAAGACTAGTACTGTTAAGTATTAACGGACAGCTCTATATTTAATTTTACTTAAGTCCACTGCGACTAGACTGCTGACACTAGCTCACCAGAGTCCTCTTTCTTGACCAGATTTTCGGGTGTATCCTTCCTCTCCTATGGATGAGATCTTTGGAGCTTCTATAGCTCTGGGTTCTCACGGGACGGAGTTACTAGTCCCACGCCCAATCCTGCTCCTTTTGCAGCCAAGCTTGGACTGCCCATGGCAGAGTTCAGCTCTGTACTTAACCGCTAGATATGAAACGGACCATTCACTCTGCCGGATCAAAATCTGCTAGAAATGTGGGATAATAGTGTTTGAAATCATACGGAGAAATTGATGTTAGTACAAATACCAAGGAGATTTACAAAGATGTTTCCAGAATTTGTAGATCTGGATCATGGGGAAAGTTTGAATAGGTTAGGACTTTATTCCCTGATGTGTAGGAGAATGAGGGGCGATTTAATAGAGGTAAACAAAATTACGAGGAGTATAGATAGGGTAAATGCAAGCATGCGTTTTCCTTTGAGGTCAGGCAGCATCTATAGAAATGAACACAGTTGACATTTTGGGCCGAGACCCTTCTCAGGACTGGAAGGGAAGGGGAAGACCCCAGAGTAAACAGGTGGGGGGAGGGAAAGGAGGATAGCTAGAAGGTGGGTGGGAAAGGTAAAGGGCTGGAGATGAAGGAATCTTTTTCCCTCTCAGGCCCAATCTCTTGTCTTCTCCTATATCCCTTCATGCCCTGACTAATCAAGAACCTGTCAATTTCCGCTTTAAATATACCCAATGATTTGGCCTCCACAGCCATGAATTCCACAGATTCTTTCGCTGGCTAAAGAAGATTCTCCTCATCTGCATTCTAATTAGACGCCCTTCTATTCTGAAGCTGGACTCCCCCACCACAGGAAACATCATAAGAAATAGGAGCAGGAGTAGGCCATCTGGCGGTCAAGCCTGCTTTGCCATTCAAAGCTGATCTGACCATGGACTCATCTCCACCAACTGCCTTTTCCTCATAACCCTTAATTCCCCTTCTGTGCAAAAATCTATCCAACCTCGTCCGAAATATATTTACTGAGTATTGCTTCATTGGGCAGAGAATTCCACAGATTCACCACTCTCTGAAAAAAGCATCTCATCTCTATCCTAAATCTACTCCCTTGGATCTTGAGGCTATGTAGGGAAGAAATGTGGCAAATGTTCAGGGGATATTTCTGTGGAGTTCTGTATAGGTACGTTCCAATGAGACAGGGAAGTTATGGTAGGGTACAGGAACCGTGGTGAACAAAGGCTGTAATAAATCTAGTCAAGAAGAAAAGAAAAGCTTACAAAAGGTTCAGAGAGCTAGGTAATGTTAGAGATCTAGGAAATTATAAGGCTAACCGGAAGGAGCTTAAGAAGGAAATTAGGAGAGTCAGAAGGGGCCATGAGAAGAGCATGGAGGACAAAATTAAAGAAAACCCCAAGGCATTCTACAAGTATGTGAAGAGCAAGAGGACAAGACGTGAAAGAATAGGACTATCAAGTGTGACAGAGGGAAAGTGTGTATGGAACTGGAGGAAATAGCAGAGGTACTTAATAAATACTTGATAAGATACCCCATGCAAGGCTTACTGAGAAAGTAAGGAGGCATGGGATCCAAGGGGACATTGCTTTGTGGATCCAGAATTGGCTTGCCCACAGAAGGCAAAGAGTGGTTGTAGACGGGTCATATTCTGCGTGGAGGTTGGTCACCAGTGGTGTGCCTCAGGGATCTGTTCCAGGACCCTTACTCTTCGTGATTTTTATAAATGACCTGGATGAGGAGGTGGAGGGATGGGTTAGTAAGTCTGCTGATGACACAAAGGTTGGAGGTCTTGGATAGTGTGGAGGGCTGTCAGAGGTTACAGCGGGGCATTGATAGGATGCAAAACTGGGCTGAGAAGTGGCAGATGGACTTCAACCCAGATAAGTGTGAAATGGCTCATTTTGGTAGGTCAAATATGATGGCAGAATATAGTATTAATGGTAAGATTCCTGGCAGTGTGGAGGATCAGAGGGATCTTGGGGTCCGAGTCCTTTGGACGCTCAAAGCAGCTGCACAGGTTGACTCTGTGGTTAAGAAGGCGTATGGTGTATTGGCCTTCATCAATCGTGGAATTGAATTTAGGAGCTGAGAGGTAACGTTGCAGCTATTTTGGACCCTGGTCAGACTCCACTTGGAGTACTGTGCTCAGTTCTGGTTGCCTCACTGCAGGAAGGATGTGGAAACTATAGAAAGGGTGCAGAGGAGATTTACAAAGATGTTGCCTGGATTGGGGAGCATGCCTTATGAGAATAGGTTGAGTGAACTCGGCCTTTTCTCCTTGGAGCAACGGAGGATAAAAAGTGACTTGATAGAGGTGTACAAGATGATGAGAGACATTCATCGTGTGGATAGTCAGAGGCTTCTTCCCAGGGCTGAAATGGTTGCCACAAGAGGACACAGGTTTAAGGTGCTGGGGAATAGGTACAGAGGAGATGTCAGGGTGAGTTTTTTACGCAGAGAGTGGTAAGTGCGTGGAATGGGTTGCCGGCAACGGTGGTGGAGGTGGATACGATAGGGTCTTTTAAGAGACTCCTGGACAGGTACATGGAGCTCAGAAAAATAGAGGGCTATGGGCAACCCCAGGTAATTTCTAAGGTTGTGACATGTTTGGCACTGCTTTATGGGCCAAAGGGCCTGTATTGTGCTGTAAGCTTTCTATGTTTTCTAGTTCTAGTGTCACCTACCAGTGGAAACAACTTTCCTGCCTCTATCTTATCTATCCCTTTCATAATTCGATAGGTACATTTAATGTCAGAGAAATGTATACAATATACATCCTGAAATTCTTTTTCTTTGCAAACAACCACGGAAATAGAGGACTGCCCCAAAGAATGAACGGCAGCTAAATGTTGGAACCCCAAAGGCCCCTCCCCACTCCCCCCCCACGTGTAAGCAGCAGCAAAGCATTGAACCCCCCCTCCCCCACCAGAAAAAAAGCATCTGCACCCCCCCACTGAGCACTCAAGCGTGCAGCAAAGCATCAATAAAGGCACAGACTTGCAGTACCCCAAACACTGCTCGTTCACCCGGTAGTTCGACAGACCATAGGCTCTCATTTCACAGTGAAGGGGAGACATAACAGAACAGCTCACCAATTGATGATGTTAAAAGTCTGTTGCGTCGTTTTTTCAGAGTTCTGTGCCCGAAGAAGTCGGGTCTCTGGGCACGCAGCAGCTCACTGCTTCCGATCTTATGCGTATTCCCAAGACACACCAGGTAGCAGCACCGACCTTGAATCCGCCCGCCTCCAGAGCCACGAAAATCCGGCACCCTGAAGGCGTGCTAGTCTTCCAGGCCATGTCCTTGGCATATCGAAAAGCGGCCGGTCGCGAGGCCCTGAGAGCGGGTCCTATTCCTGCAAAGAACCAAAGTCAGCATGTAACTCAGGTCAGGGTCTTCAAAAGAATCCTGAAAAGGAAAAAAAAGAGAAATTAAAGATAGAAATAGAGCTGTTTTTGAAGATGCAAGCAAAGGTGTCGCCGTTAGGCGCCTCATCCTAAGCTCCACCCTCATATAATTTTAAATGTTTCTGTAAGATCACCTCTCGTTCCAGCAAGTACAGTCCTAGGCAACTCATCTCTCCTTGTAGTCTAACCCCCTCATCTCTGAATCAGCCTGGTGAACCTCCTCTGCACTGCCTCCAAAGTCAGTATATCCTTCCTCAAGTATGGAGACCAGAACTGCACACAGTACTCCAGGTGCGGCCTCACCAGTACCCTGTACAGTTGCAGCATCACCTCCCTGCTGTTAAACTCAATCCCTGTAGCAATGAAGGCCAGCATTCCCTTTGCCTTCTTGTTGGCATGTTGCAATTTTTTTTACTATTTAAATAATAATCTGCTTTTCCATTTTACCTTCCCAAGTGGATGACCTTGTAGTTACCAACATTGTATTCCACCTGCCAGACCCTTGCCCACTCACTTAACCTATTTATATTTCTCTGCAGACTCTGCATCTTCTGCACAGTTTGCTTTAACACTCAATTTAGTATCATCAGCAAACTTAGATACACTGCACTCGGTCCCCTCTTCCAGATGGTTACTGTATATCGTGAACAATTGTGGGCCCAGCACCGACCCCTGCGACTCATCACTCACCACTGATTGCCAACCAGAGTAACACATATGTATCCCAACTCTCTGCTTTCTATCAGTTAACCAATCCTCTATCCATGCTGATATATCACCCCAACTCTATGCATCCTTATCCTGTGCACCTTATAGAACACCTTTTGGAATTCCAAGTAAATAACATCCATCTGTTCCCCTCTTTGCTGTCTTCTAATCTGCCGGGAACTGCTCAGAGTCCAGAGAATTTTGGTAAAATTATCACCAAAGCCTCTATTATAACTTCTGCCATTTCTTTCAGTACCCTGGGATGTATTCCAACAGGACCAGGGGACTTCCTATCTTCAGGTCTACAGGTTTGCTTAGCTCTAGTTCTTGTATTGAGGGTCTCACCTCCCATTGCATCCGTAACATCTCTCTTTGCCATGTTGGACATATCCTCCACTGTGAAGACCAACACAAAATACTCATTGAAAGCCTTGGCCATTTCCTCACTACCTAATATCAATTCCCCCTTCTTGTCCTCCAAGGGACTTGCGTCCACTTTAGCCACCCTTTTCCACTTTATATAATTATAAAACTGCTTACTATTCATTTTTATATTTTGTGCTAGTTTATTTTCTTTATTGCTGGCTTAGTGGTTCTTTGCTGCTTTTTTAAAGTTTTCCCAATCTCCCAGTTTCCCACTACCCTTGGCGACTTTGTATGCACGAGCTTTTATTTTGATGCCTTCTTTTATTTCCTTAGTTATCCAAGGCTGGCTCTCCCCACTGTTATTGTCCGTGCTTTTAACTGGAATATACTTTTGTTGAGTACCGTGAACAATCTCTTTGAAAAACTTCCACCATTCCTCAACTGTCCCATCACATAGCCTGTGTTCTCAGTCGACACTAGCCAAATCCTCCCTCATCCCATTGTCGTCTCCATTGTTTAGGCATAATACACTGATTTTCGATCAAACTTTTGCTCCCTCCATTTGTATGAGAAACTCAGTCATACTGTGATCGCTCTTTCCAAGAGGAACCCTAACTACAAGATCAATTACTACAATTTTACCTGTCTCATTGCATAGGACCAGACATAAGAAAGCATGTTCCCTTGTAGGTTCAGTAACACGCTGCTCAAGAAAGCCATCACAGATGCATTCTATGAAGTCCTCCTCAAGACTGCCTCAACCAACTTGATTCACCCAATCTAAGTTAAAGTCCCCATTATAACTGCTTTTCCATTCTCACATGCCTCAGATATTTCTGAGTTTATTGTCTGTGCCATTGTAATGTTATTATTCGGTGGCCGATAGACAACTCCCACCAGTGCTTTTTTTCTCTTTACCATTCCTAATCTCTACCCAGATGGATTCAACATTCTGCTCCTTATATCATCTCTCTCTATCACCCTGATCTCTTCTTTATTTAAGAGTGCTACCCCACCTCTCTTACCTTCCTGCTTATCCTTCCATATTACCTGATATCTTTGAATATTTAATTCCCAGTCCTCTCCCCACTGCAACCACATCTCTTTAATGGCCACTAAATCATACCCCTTTGTACTGATTTGTGCCTCAGGTTCACTGAACTTATTTCGAATACTATGTGCATTCCAATAAAGTGCCCTTACACTCATTGTGCTTTTAAAATTAAAATTTCTTCACTCCACTCTTACTTTTCTTTTTTCTTTTTTGTTTTTTCTTTATCCATACTTTTCTTTTTTTACTTTATCCATACTTCTCCAATCTGTTGAACCCACCCTCCTATCCACAGCCCTAGTTATGAGATTCACCAGGATCCACGTTCCGGTTCAGGTGGAGCCCGTCCCATTGGTACAGCTCCCTCCTTCCCCAATACCAATGCCAATTTCCCATGAATTCAAACCCACTTCTCCCACACCAATCCTTGAGTCATGCATTTAACTCTATAATCTTCTTGACGTGGCTCAGGTAGTAATCCAGAGATGACCACCTTCCTTGGTTCAGTTTTTTAATTTGGTCTCTAGCTGTTCAGATTCCCTGAGCAGAACCTCTTTCCTCGCTCTACCCATGTCATTGGTACTCATACTGACCAGGACAACTGGAACTTGCCCCTCCCACTGCAAATTCCTCTGCATTTCAGATAAGATGTCCCGAACACAGCCTTTGGGGTGTTCTATCCTCACGACAGAGAACTCTGTTTATTCCCCTGACTATACTATCCCCAATTACCACTACATTTCTCTTTTTCCCCCCTCTTGAATGGCTCCCTGAACTACGGTGCCACAGTTAGGTTGCTGGTCCTTCCTACAGCCCCACTCTCATCCACACAGGGAGCAAGAATCTCAGACCTGTTGGACAAGCTCAAGGGCTGAGGCTCCTCCAGCGCTGTCTCTTGTAACCTCTACCCGCCTCACTCGCAGTCACACCCTCTTGTCCCTGGCCACAGTCCGAACTTGAGGCAGCTAATCTAATGGGTGTGCCTACCTCCTGAAACAGAGAATCCAGGGAACTCTCCCCCTCCCCGATGTGCCTCAGTGTATGAAGCTCCGATTCCAGTTCATCAACTTAGAGTCCGAGTTCCTCGAGCAGCCAACACTTGCTGCAGATGTGGTCACCAGGAACCACATTGGGGTCCAGCAGCTCCCACGTCATGCAGCTATTGCACATCACCTGATCCTGCATCATCCCTACTTTATTTAATTAGCTGTAATTTGGTGACTTTTTATTCAACTGCAACAGCAGCCTTACCTGTGCCTCCTCACCGAAGCCTCTTGAGCTACGCCTCAGATTTCCACTTCTGCACTGGTCTACCCACAAAATGAGGTTCCGCTTTGACCCTGCTTTACTTTCATTTTCTACTTCTAATGAATCAATTGGATCACCACTAATGCGCCGAGCCCTGTGAAACATTCCTTTTATAAACTCTTCACCCTGACCTATGTGAAGCTCGTTCTGTCTGTGAATCGATTGGTCCATTGCTAATGATAGATTGGTCCGCTGTTAATCCACTCTATCTCGGCCTATCAACACTGGATAGGTTTGAATGAGATCCTCCCCCACCCCCCATTCTTCTGAATTCCAGTGAGTACAGGCCCAGAGCCATCAAATGCTCCTCGTTATAAGCCTTTCGATCCTGCAATCATTTTCATGGATTTCCTTTGGGGCATCTCCAATATCAAAGGTTTCAAAGGTACAATTTAATGTCAGAGAAATGGATACAATATACATCCTGAGAAGCATTACCAAGAAAGGCTTGGAACATGGACTGTTCTACATAGCCAGCAGAAAGGCAGGCATAGCTAGGGCCCATTAGAGCTATCTCTCAATTCTGGAGGAAGTGGGAGGAGTCGAAGGAGAAATTGTCGAGGGTGAGAGCCAGATGGTGGAGGGGAAAAGATTGGTTGTTTTATTGAGAAAGAAGCAGAGAGCTGGAGAGCTTTCAGGCCCTGACGGGGAATGGGAATGTACAGGGACTGGACATCCATGGTGTAGGTGAGGTGATCAGGGCCAGGGAACTGAAAGTTAGCGAAGAGATTAAGAGCACAAGAAGTATACCAGAGATCATAGGTTAAGGGTAAAAGGTTTAAGGGGAACCTGAGGTGAAATTCTTCACTCAGAGGGTGGTGAGAGTGTGGAACGAGCTGCTAGACAAATTGGTGGATGCAGGTTTGATTTCAACATTTAAAAGAAGTTTGGATATGCAGATGGATGGGAGGAGTATGGAAGGCCATGATCCTGGTACTTTGAGCAATTCTTCATATGTAGGTGTTGCAGAGCTATGATTTAGATGGTGGGTAATTGTCTGGTCTTACTCCTGTATATGTGGGATCTGAAATTTAGTCAGCTCGGTCTCCAAACTGGTCATTTTTAATCACGAGCTCTTGCAGATGCTCGAAATCCAGAGCAGTACACATAAAATCCTGGAGGAACAACAACACACACAAAATGCTGGTGGAACACAGCAGGCCAGGCAACATCTATAGGGAGAAGTGCTGTCGACGTTTTGGGCCGAGACCCTTCGTCAGGACCGAAACGTCGACAGCGCTTCTCCCTATAGATGCTGCCTGGACTGCTGTGTTCCACCAGCATTTTGTGTGTGTTGTTTCAATTTCCAGCATCTGCAGATTTCCTCGTGTTTGCTCTTTAAATCCTGGAGCAACTCAGCAGGACGGACAGCGTCTATGGAGGGGAATAAAGAGTCAATGTTTTGGACAGAGACCCCTCACCCGACTTGATAAAGCGTCTTGACCCAAGCGTGAACTGTTTATACCTCTCCATAAATGCTGTGCTACCTGACCTGTGGAGTTCCTCCAGCAACCTGTGTGTGTTTAACTGTTAAGTAGCTGGGTGGTTTATCATTGTCCTGTGTACTAAGATGCTGGGTGGTTTATTGTCCTGTGTACTGAGATACTGGGTGGTTTATCATTCTCCTGTGTACTGAGATACTGGGTGGTTTATTCTCCTGTGTACTGAGATACTGGGTGGTTTATTGTCCTGTGTACTGAGATACTGGGTGGTTTATCATTCTCCTGTGTACTGAGATACTGGGTGGTTTATAGTCCTGTGTACTGAGATACTGGGTGGTTTGTTGTCCTGTGTACTGAGATACTGGGTGGTTTATCATTGTCCTGTGTACTGAGATGCTGGGTGGTTTATTGTCCTGTGTACTGAGATACTGGGTGGTTTATCATTGTCCTGTGTACTGAGATACTGGGTGGTTTATCATTGTCCTGTGTACTGAGATACTGGGTGGTTTATCATTGTCCTGTGTACTGAGATACTGGGTGGTTTATCATTGTCCTGTGTACTGAGATACTGGGTGATTTATCATTCCTGTGTACTGAGATACTGGGTGGTTTGTTGTCCTGTGTACTGAGATACTGGGTGGTTTATTGTCCTGTGTACTGAGATACTGGGTGGTTTATCATTGTCCTGTGTACTGAGATACTGGGTGGTTTATCATTGTCCTGTGTACTGAGATACTGGGTGGTTTATCATTGTCCTGTGTACTGAGATACTGGGTGGTTTATTGTCCTGTGTACTGAGATACTGGGTGGTTTATTGTCCTGTGTACTGAGATACTGGGTGGTTTATTGTCCTGTGTACTGAGATGCTGGGTGGTTTATTGTCCTGTGTACTGAGATGCTGGGTGGTTTATTGTCCTGCGTACTGAGATAATTGGTGGTTTATTGTCCTGTGTACTGAGATGTTGGGTGGTTTATTGTCTTGTGTACTGAGATACTGGGTGGTTTTTTCATTGTCCTGTGTACTGAGATGCTGTTGGTTTATCATTGTCTTGTGTACTGAGATACTGGGTGTTTTATTGTCCTGTGTATGGAGACACTGGGTGGTTTATCATTGTCCTGTGTACTGAGATAATGGGTGGTTTATTGTCCTGTGTACTGAGATACTGGGTGGTTTGTTGTCCTGTGTACTGAGATACTGGGTGGTTTATCATTGTCCTGTGTACTGAGATACTGGGTGGTTTTTCAATGTCCTGTGTACTGAGATACTGGGTGGATTATTGTCCTGTGTACTGAGATACTGGGTGGTTTATTGTCCTGTGTACTGAGATACTGGGTGGTTTATCATTGTCCTGTGTACTGAGATACTGGGTGATTTATCATTGTCCTGTGTACTGAGATGCTGGGTGATTTATTGTCCTGTGTACTGAGATACTGGGTGGTTTATCATTGTCCTGTGTACTGAGATACTGGGTGGTTTATTGTCCTGTGTACTGAGATACTGGGTGGTTTATCATTGTCCTGTGTAGTGAGATACTGGGTGGTTTATTGTCCTGTGTACTGAGATACTGGGTGGTTTATTGTCCTGTGTAGTGAGATGCTGTGTGGTTTATTGTCCTGTGTACTGAGATACTGGGTGGTTTATTGCCCTGTGTACTGAGATGCTGGGTGATTTATTGTCCTGTGTAGTGAGATACTGGGTGGTTTATCATTGTCCTGTGTACTGAGATACTGGGTGGTTTATTGTCCTCTGTACTGAGATAATGGGTGGTTTATTGTCCTGTGTACTGAGATACTGGGTGGTTTGTTGTCCTGTGTACTGAGATACTTGGTGGTTTATCATTGTCCTGTGTACTGAGATACTGGGTGGTTTTTCAATGTCCTGTGTACTGAGATACTGGGTGGATTATTGTCCTGTGTACTGAGATACTGGGTGGTTTATTGTCCTGTGTACTGAGATACTGGGTGGTTTATCATTGTCCTGTGTACTGAGATACTGGGTGATTTATCATTGTCCTGTGTACTGAGATGCTGGGTGATTTATTGTCCTGTGTAGTGAGATACTGGGTGGTTTATCATTGTCCTGTGTACTGAGATACTGGGTGGTTTATTGTCCTGTGTACTGAGATACTGGGTGGTTTATCATTGTCCTGTGTAGTGAGATACTGGGTGGTTTATTGACCTGTGTAGTGAGATGCTGTGTGGTTTATTGTCCTGTGTACTGAGATACTGGGTGGTTTATTGTCCTGTGTACTGAGATGCTGGGTGATTTATTGTCCTGTGTAGTGAGATACTGGGTGGTTTATCATTGTCCTGTGTACTGAGATACTGGGTGGTTTATTGTCCTGTGTAGTGAGATGCTGGGTGGTTTATCATTGTCCTGTGTACTGAGATACTGGGTGGTTTATTGTCCTGTGTACTGAGATACTGGGTGGTTTATTGTCCTGTGTACTGAGATACTGGGTGGTTTATTGTCCTGTGTACTGAGATACTGGGTGGTTTATTGTCCTGTGTACTGAGATGCTGGGTGATTTATCATTGTCCTGTGTACTGAGATACTGGGTGGTTTATTGTCCTGTGTACTGAGATACTGGGTGGTTTATTGTCCTGTGTACTGAGATACTGGGTGGTTTATTGTCCTGTGTACTGAGATACTGGGTGGTTTATTGTCCTGTGTACTGAAATACTGGGTGGTTTATTGTCCTGTGTACTGAGATACTGGGTGGTTTATCATTCTCCTGTGTACTGAGATGCTGGGTGGTTTATTGTCCTGTGTACTGAGATGCTGGGTGGTTTATTGTCCTGTGTACTGAGATACTGGGTGGTTTATCATTGTCCTGTGTACTGAGATACTGGGTGGTTTATCATTGTCCTGTGTACTGAGATACTGGGTGGTTTATTGTCCTGTGTACTGAGATACTTGGTGGTTTATTGTCCTACGTACTGAGATGCTGGGTGGTTTATTGTCCTGTGTACTGAGATACTGGGTGGTTTATTGTCCTGTGTAGTGAGATGCTGGGTGGTTTATCATTGTCCTGTGTACTGAGATACTGGGTGGTTTATTGTCCTGTGTACTGAGATACTGGGTGGTTTATTGTCCTGTGTACTGAGATACTGGGTGGTTTATTGTCCTGTGTACTGAGATGCTGGGTGGTTTATTGTCCTGTGTACTGAGATGCTGGGTGATTTATCATTGTCCTGTGTACTGAGATACTGGGTGGTTTATTGTCCTGTGTACTGAGATACTGGGTGGTTTATTGTCCTGTGTACTGAGATACTGGGTGGTTTATTGTCCTGTGTACTGAGATACTGGGTGGTTTATTGTCCTGTGTACTGAGATGCTGGGTGGTTTATTGTCCTGTGTACTGAGATGCTGGGTGATTTATCATTGTCCTGTGTACTGAGATACTGGGTGGTTTATTGTCCCGTGTACTGAGATACTGGGTGGTTTATTGTCCTGTGTACTGAGATACTGGGTGGTTTATTGTCCTGTGTACTGAGATACTGGGTGGTTTATTGTCCTGTGAACTGAGATGCTGGTTGGTTTATTGTCCTGTGTACTGAGATACTGGGTGGTTTATTGTCCTGTGTACTGAGATACTGGGTGGTTTATTGTCCTGTGTACTGAGATGCTGGGTGATTTATCATTGTCCTGTGTAGTGAGATACTGGGTGATTTATCATTGTCCTGTGTACTGAGATGCTGGGTGGTTTATCATTGTCCTGTGTAGTGAGATACTGGGTGATTTATCATTGTCCTGTGTAGTGAGATACTGGGTGATTTATCATTGTCCTGTGTACTGAGATGCTGGGTGGTTTATCATTGTCCTGTGTACTGAGATACTGGGTCGTTTTTCTATGTCCTGTGTACTGAGATACTGTTGGTTTATCATTGTCCTGTGTACTGAGATACTGGGTGGTTTATTGTCCT
Source organism: Hypanus sabinus (assembly GCF_030144855.1). Classification (NCBI taxonomy): domain Eukaryota; kingdom Metazoa; phylum Chordata; class Chondrichthyes; order Myliobatiformes; family Dasyatidae; genus Hypanus; species Hypanus sabinus. Next base: position 90,864,559 of record NC_082720.1, on the reverse strand, counting down.
GTGTACTGAGATAATGGGTGGTTTATTGTCCTGTATACTGAGATGCTGGGTGGTTTATTGTCCTGTGTACTGAGATACTGGGTGGTTTATTGTCCTGTGTACTGAGATGCTGGGTGGTTTATTGCCCTGTGTACTGAGATACTGGGTGGTTTATCATTGTCCTGTGTACTGAGATACTGGGTGGTTTATCATTGTCCTGTGTACTGAGATACTGGGTGGTTTATTGTCCTGTGTAGTGAGATGCTGGGTGGTTTATCATTGTCCTGTGTACTGAGATACTGGGTGGTTTATTGTCCTGTGTACTGAGATACTGGGTGGTTTATTGTCCTGTGTACTGAGATACTGGGTGGTTTATTGTCCTGTGTACTGAGATACTGGGTGGTTTATTGTCCTGTGTACTGAGATGCTGGGTGATTTATCATTGTCCTGTGTACTGAGATACTGGGTGGTTTATTGTCCTGTGTACTGAGATACTGGGTGGTTTATTGTCCTGTGTACTGAGATACTGGGTGGTTTATTGTCCTGTGTACTGAGATACTGGGTGGTTTATTGTCCTGTGTACTGAGATACTGGGTGGTTTATCATTCTCCTGTGTACTGAGATGCTGGGTGGTTTATTGTCCTGTGTACTGAGATGCTGGGTGGTTTATTGTCCTGTGTACTGAGATACTGGGTGGTTTATCATTGTCCTGTGTACTGAGATACTGGGTGGTTTATCATTGTCCTGTGTACTGAGATACTGGGTGGTTTATTGTCCTGTGTACTGAGATACTTGGTGGTTTATTGTCCTACGTACTGAGATGCTGGGTGGTTTATTGTCCTGTGTACTGAGATACTGGGTGGTTTATTGTCCTGTGTAGTGAGATGCTGGGTGGTTTATCATTGTCCTGTGTACTGAGATACTGGGTGGTTTATTGTCCTGTGTACTGAGATACTGGGTGGTTTATTGTCCTGTGTACTGAGATACTGGGTGGTTTATTGTCCTGTGTACTGAGATACTGGGTGGTTTATTGTCCTGTGTACTGAGATGCTGGGTGATTTATCATTGTCCTGTGTACTGAGATACTGGGTGGTTTATTGTCCTGTGTACTGAGATACTGGGTGGTTTATTGTCCTGTGTACTGAGATACTGGGTGGTTTATTGTCCTGTGTACTGAGATACTGGGTGGTTTATTGTCCTGTGTACTGAGATGCTGGTTGGTTTATTGTCCTGTGTACTGAGTTACTGGGTGGTTTATTGTCCTGTGTACTGAGATACTGGGTGGTTTATTGTCCTGTGTACTGAGATGCTGGGTGATTTATCATTGTCCTGTGTAGTGAGATACTGGGTGATTTATCATTGTCCTGTGTACTGAGATGCTGGGTGGTTTATCATTGTCCTGTGTAGTGAGATACTGGGTGATTTATCATTGTCCTGTGTAGTGAGATACTGGGTGATTTATCATTGTCCTGTGTACTGAGATGCTGGGTGGTTTATCATTGTCCTGTGTACTGAGATACTGGGTCGTTTTTCTATGTCCTGTGTACTGAGATACTGTTGGTTTATCATTGTCCTGTGTACTGAGATACTGGGTGGTTTATTGTCCTGTGTACTGAGATAATGGGTGGTTTATTGTCCTGTATACTGAGATGCTGGGTGGTTTATTGTCCTGTGTACTGAGATACTGGGTGGTTTATTGTCCTGTGTACTGAGATACTGGGTGGTTTATTGCCCTGTGTACTGAGATGCTGGGTGGTTTATTGCCCTGTGTACTGAGATGCTGGGTGGTTTATTGCCCTGTGTACTGAGATGTTGTGTGGTTTATTGTCCTGTGTACTGAGATACTGGGTGGTTTATTGTCCTGTGTAGTGAGATGCTGGGTGGTTTATCATTGTCCTGTGTACTGAGATACTGGGTGGTTTATTGTCCTGTGTACTGAGATACTGGGTGGTTTATTGTCCTGTGTACTGAGATACTGGGTGGTTTATTGTCCTGTGTACTGAGATACTGGGTGGTTTATTGTCCTGTGTACTGAGATGCTGGGTGATTTATCATTGTCCTGTGTACTGAGATACTGGGTAGTTTATTGTCCTGTGTACTGAGATACTGGGTGGTTTATTGTCCTGTGTACTGAGATACTGGGTGGTTTATTGTCCTGTGTACTGAGATACTGGGTGGTTTATTGTCCTGTGTACTGAGATACTGGGTGGTTTATCATTCTCCTGTGTACTGAGATGCTGGGTGGTTTATTGTCCTGTGTACTGAGATGCTGGGTGGTTTATTGTCCTGTGTACTGAGATACTGGGTGGTTTATCATTGTCCTGTGTACTGAGATACTGGGTGGTTTATCATTGTCCTGTGTACTGAGATACTGGGTGGTTTATTGTCCTGTGTACTGAGATACTTGGTGGTTTATTGTCCTACGTACTGAGATGCTGGGTGGTTTATTGTCCTGTGTACTGAGATACTGGGTGGTTTATTGTCCTGTGTAGTGAGATGCTGGGTGGTTTATCATTGTCCTGTGTACTGAGATACTGGGTGGTTTATTGTCCTGTGTACTGAGATACTGGGTGGTTTATTGTCCTGTGTACTGAGATACTGGGTGGTTTATTGTCCTGTGTACTGAGATACTGGGTGGTTTATTGTCCTGTGTACTGAGATGCTGGGTGATTTATCATTGTCCTGTGTACTGAGATACTGGGTGGTTTATTGTCCTGTGTACTGAGATACTGGGTGGTTTATTGTCCTGTGTACTGAGATACTGGGTGGTTTATTGTCCTGTGTACTGAGATACTGGGTGGTTTATTGTCCTGTGTACTGAGATGCTGGTTGGTTTATTGTCCTGTGTACTGAGTTACTGGGTGGTTTATTGTCCTGTGTACTGAGATACTGGGTGGTTTATTGTCCTGTGTACTGAGATGCTGGGTGATTTATCATTGTCCTGTGTAGTGAGATACTGGGTGATTTATCATTGTCCTGTGTACTGAGATGCTGGGTGGTTTATCATTGTCCTGTGTAGTGAGATACTGGGTGATTTATCATTGTCCTGTGTAGTGAGATACTGGGTGATTTATCATTGTCCTGTGTACTGAGATGCTGGGTGGTTTATCATTGTCCTGTGTACTGAGATACTGGGTCGTTTTTCTATGTCCTGTGTACTGAGATACTGTTGGTTTATCATTGTCCTGTGTACTGAGATACTGGGTGGTTTATTGTCCTGTGTACTGAGATAATGGGTGGTTTATTGTCCTGTATACTTGAGATGCTGGGTGGTTTATTGTCCTGTGTACTGAGATACTGGGTGGTTTATTGTCCTGTGTACTGAGATACTGGGTGGTTTATTGCCCTGTGTACTGAGATGCTGGGTGGTTTATTGCCCTGTGTACTGAGATGCTGGGTGGTTTATTGCCCTGTGTACTGAGATGTTGTGTGGTTTATTGTCTTGTGTACTGAGATGGTATTGGGTTATCATTGTCTTGTGTACCTAGATGGTGTTGGGTTATCATTGTCTTGTGTACCTAGATGGTGTTGGGTTATCATTGTCTTGTGTACTGAGATACTGATTATTTCATATATTAATACTCTACGTCCAATGTGAGAAGGAAGGGAGAATGACTGGGGTAGTTGGGATGTTTGATAATGCTGGCTGCTTTACTGAGGCAGAGTCCATGGGGGAGGGAGGCTGGTTTCTATGAAAAGCAGAGCAGTGTCCACAACTGTGAAGTTTCTTGTTGTCATGGACAGGGCAGTTGCCCTGCTTGTAACTGAATGAAACTTGTATTGTGTTTTTAGTCCAGTTTTTCCTGGATTATTTGAATTCTGCTCGCGCTATACGGGAGCTTCTCTGCAGGGAGCGACACAACTGAATAACAAGGTAAATCTGTCACTGTGACTTCATCCATGAATAAATAGTTGGGCGTTGCTTTGCAGCAAGGGGGGTGAGGGATTTCAGTGTTGTGGAAGGCTCTGTAACCCACTTCGCACCCTGCACTTGCCTGATCTCAGTCTCATGCATTGGCGTAGATTTGTGTCAGTCCAGTTCCCTAGTCTGACTGCTCCCTCAGACCTCCTTCCCCACACTTTCCCAACCATTCCATCATGTTTGATTTATTATCCCTCACAACCCCATTCTCCTGACTAATCTGACTAACCTTTGACACCTTGACTAATCAAGAACCTATCAACCTCCATTTTAAATATACCCACTGACTTGGCCTCCACAACCATCTGTAGCAATGAATTCCATAGATTCACCACCCTCTGGCTAAAGAAATTCCTCTCCGTTTCCGTTGGAAAGGGATGTCCCTCTGTTTGTGGGTGGCACAGTTACGTGGTGGTTATCATAACACTTTACAGTATACCAGCTGTAAGATCACGGTTCATTTCCTGCTGTTGTCTGCAAGAAGTTTATACGTTCTCCCCATGACTCTGTATGTTTTCTGCGGGTGCTCCAGTTTCCTCCCACATTCCAAAGACGTACGGGTTAGGGTTAAGAAGTTGAGGGCGTGCCATGTTGGTGCCAGAAGCGTGGTGACACTTGTGGGCTGCCCCCAGCGCATCCTTCCAGTGTGTTAGTTGTTGGTGCAAACAACACATCTCACTGTGTGTTTCAATGTACATGTGACAAATAAAGCTAACCTTTACTCTGAGACTCTCCCACTATTGGAAACATCCTTCGTGTTTCACAGACTTTCCCATCTGTTTCTTTACTTGTTTTGTTTGGAGATACACAGCAGAACAGGCCCTTCCGGCCTTTCAAACTGCACTACCCAGCACCTCCCGACAACCCCAATTAAACCCTAACCTGATCACGGGACAATTAACCTAACCAGTAGGACTGTGGGAGGAAACTTTATCATCTGGGTAAACCCCTTACATTTCACAGGGAGGACCTACAAACTCCTCACAGAGGACACTGATGCCCTGAGCTGTAATAGTGTTGCGCTAAACACTATGCTATCATGGCGACTTTGCCCTCACCTTCACTCCAACCCTTCATAATATCTCATGCACTTTTTCCCTAGCAAGCCTACCTTCTCCAGGTTGAGTTGGTGGTGAAGAAGGCAAATGCAATGTTGGAATTCATTTCTAGAGGAATAGAGTATAGGATCAGGGATGTGATGTTGAGGCTCTGTAAGGCACTTGTGAGACCACACTTGGAGTATTGCGTGCAGTTTTGGGCTCCTTATTTTAGAAAGGATATACTGACTTTGGAGAGGGTTCAGAGAAGATTAATGAGAATGATTCCAGGAATGAAAGGGTTACTGAATGAGGAACGTCTGGCAGCTCTTGGGCTGTATTCCCTGGAGTTCAGGAGAATGAGGGGGGATCTCATAGAAATATTCCAAATGTTAAAAGGTCTGAACAGATTAGATAGGGCAAAGTTATTTCCCATGGTAGGAGATTCTACGACAAGAAGGCACGACGTCAGGATTGAAAGATGTCCATTTAGAACAGAGATGCAGCGAAATTATTTTAGTCAGATGGTGGTAAAACTGGAATTTGTTGCCACGATCAGCTGTGAAGGCCAAGTCATTGGGTGCATTTAAGGCAGAAATAGATAAGTTCTTGATTAGCCAGGACATCAAAGGGTATGGGGTGAAGGCAGGGGAGTGGGGATGACGGGAAGAATTGGATCAGCCCATGATTGAATGGCGGAGCAGACTATATCTGCACCTATATCTTATGGTCTTCTCGCTCTTTCCTGCTATCTTTTTCTTTCCCTGTTCTCTGCCCTGCCTCTTGCTTATGCTGCACACCCTGGCTCTTGGTGCTGGAATTGGGTTGATTTACTGTGTGACACACACAAAATGCTGGAGGAACTCAGCAGGACAGGCAGCATCTATGGAAAAAAGTATAGTTGATGTTTCGGGCCGAAACCTTTTGGCAGGACTGGAGAAAAGTGCTGAGGAGCAGATTTGAAAGGTGGGGGGAGTCGAGAGAGAAATGCCAGGCGATAGGTGAAACTTGGAGAGGGAGGGGTGGGTGGAGTCATTACTGGAAGTCTGAGAAATCAATGTTCATGCCATCAGGTGATTGGAAGCTACCATCCAAGTTTTACCTATCTCCTGGCATTTCTCTCTCGACTCCCCCCACCTTTCAAATCTGCTCCTCAGCATTTTTCTCCAGTCCTGCTGAAGGGCTTTGGCCTGAAACATTGACTGTACTTTTTTCCATTGATGCTGCCTGGCCTGCTGAGTTCCTCCAGCATTTTGTGCGCGTTGCTGGAACTTCCAGCATCTGCAGATTTTTTCTTCTTCGTGATTTACTGTGTTTGTGTCTCCAGGTGTGCGATATCGCCATCAACTGGGCAGGAGGACTTCACCATGCCAAGAAATTCGAGGTATTGCACCATCCGATGAAAAGAGTCAGTTACACACAACACTCACGGATCAGACCAAAGGCTGATTTATACTTGTGCGTCGCATCTACGCCATAGGTACCGCGTAGGGTGACGTGCACCTCCCCAAAAAATTAACTCGTGTCGCAGTGTCGCAGACCACAACAGCTGTGATTGGTTCGCTTGGTCGCATCGCATTTCCTCCTACGCATTTCCAGTTGCTTCTTCTCCGCCATGTCTGTACACCGATGCGAATCAGATGAACTAAATCATCTACTGCTGACGTGAAAATGTTTGAAATGCATTTCCTCGTCCACGTCTCTCACGAAGAAACTCAACACAGTGGCATCGATTTCCAGGATTTCTCATGTTCTCAGTATTATTCTACTTGCACTGTTTGTCTTTCGCATGTTGGTTGTTTTTCAGTCTCTGTGTATAGTTTTTCATGAATTCTCCTGTATTTCTTTATTTCCCGGTAAATGCCTGCAAGAAAATGAATCTCAGTGTAGTAATATATGGGCCATTAATTTCAAGATAATTATAGAGAAGGATAGATCTGATCCTTGGGATGAGGTTCTAAATGGAGAAAGGCCAATTTTAATGGTATCAGAAAGGATCTGGCAAGTGTGGATTGGGAGGCCCTCAAAAGTGAAATTTTGAGAGTATAGACTTTCAAAGTTCCCGTCATAATAAAAGGAAAAGGTAACAAGTTTAGGGAACCTTAGTTTTCAAGAGATATTAAGGCCTTGGTTGAGAACCAGAAGGAAGTTCATAGCAGGTACAGGGAAGAGGGATCAAATGAGGTAAGAAGTGCAAGAGAACACTTCAGAAGGAAATCAGGAAAGCTAAATGAAGGCAAGAGGTTGCTGTAGCAGACTAGCTGAAGGAGAATCCCTGGGGCTTCCACAGATAGATTTAGAGCAAAAGGATTGCAAGGGACCAAGTTTTACCTCTGGAAAGTCAAAGTGGTCATCTATGCGTGGAGCCAAAAGAGACAGGGGAGATCTTAAATGGATATTTTGTACCTGTGTTTACTCACATTACTGTGTCTGAGGCAGACACAGAGTATATATAGATGTGAGGCAGAGCAGCAGCAAGGTCAGGGACCATATACAGACTTCAGGGAGGAGGTGTTTGCTGTCTCGAGGCAAATTAGGGTGAATAATTCCTCAGGGCCTGACGAAGTGTTTCCGTGGATGCTGTGGGAGGCCCTAGCATGGGTGTGGATTGGAAGATAGTGTTATTCCTTTGTGTAAGAAAGGCTCTAAGAAAAAGCCAAGAAATTACAGACCGGTGAGCCTGACACCAGTAACGGGAAAATCATTGGAAGGTATTCCAAGGGATCAGTTATATGAGTATTTGGATAGATGGTCTGATTAGGCATAGTCAACATGGATTTGTGCATGGTGGGTTGTGTCTAAACAACCTTAGAGTTTTTCGAGGAAGTTACCATAAAAGTTGATGAAAGCAGGGAGATGAAATCAGTTGATGAAAGATGCTGTCTACGTGGTCTTTCACAAGGCCTTTGACAAGGCCCCGCATAGGACAAAGTTCAGTTGCTTGGCATTCAACATAAGGTAGTAAACTTTAGCTTTGACTTTAAATTCTTCTCTTCCCCAGGCTTCGGGCTTCTGTTACGTCAATGACATTGTCATCGGGATCCTTGAACTGTTGAAGTAAGACACTTTGATTCTATTTCACACAAATAGTGGTGTTTCCCACTCTAAAACACTTTGAAGTGTCAGAAGATGCTAGATAAATCAAGTGCATATATGTTTTAGTTTTTGGGTCGTGTTGCAATTTTGGGGATGTTTGTGGATTTTTGGGTGCCAGTGGGGATTGAGGGGAACAGAAAGACCCAGTCCATCACAAGCGAGGCCTTTCCCACCATTGTAGTGAACAGAAAGGCCTGGACCATCACGGGCAAAGCATTTCCGATCATTGAGTGTTATCAAATCCCATGAGGCGTGGGAGGAGAATTAGGCCATTCAGCCTGTCAAGTCTGCTTCGCCATTTGATCATGTCAGATTTTATTATCCCTCTCATTTACCTGCCTTCTTCCGTGACCTTTGGCACCCTGACTAATCAAGAACCTACCAACTTCTGCTTTAAATATCCCCAATGACTTGGCCTTCACAACCGTCTATGGCAATGAATTGGACAGATTCACCAAGCTCTGGCTAAAGAAATTCCTCCTCATCTCCATTCTAAATGGATGTCCATCTATCCTGAGGCTAATGCCTCTGGTCCTCAACTCCCCCGCTATAGGTAACATCCTCTCCACATCCACTGTATATAGGCCTTTCAATATTCAATAGGTTTCAATGATATCCCCCCCACATTCTTCTAATCTCCAGCTAGTACGGGCCCTGTACCACCAAATGCTCTTCATACATTAACCCTTTCATTCCTGGAATAATTCTTGAGAACCTCCTGGACCCTCTCAATGGGCCGCCATTGTTGGGAGCAGGCCAGTTCGAGTAGGAACGTCAGACTTTGGCTCAAAGGAGGCATTGGCTGTGGGTAAGTTTCTGATAAGGATCCCTTTTTCTTTCTCCTACTGTACCTGTGTAGTAAATGGCTGTTGTGTGTTCTTCATGCTGGGTGTTGGAGACCCAGAGTCTCCCAAGGAACTGCATCTGCGCAAAGTGCTACTAGCTGCAGCCTCTTGAAGACTGTGTTATGGATCTGGAGCAGCAGCTGGATGACCTTCGGCTTGTATGGGAGAGTGAAGAGATAATTGATCAGAGTTACAGGGAAGTAGTCACCCCGAAGTTGCAGAAGGCAAGTAGCTGGGTGACTGTCAGGAGAAATGGAAATGAGAGTAGGCAGTTAGCACAGAGCACCCCTGAGGCCATTCCCCTCCATAACAAGTATACCATTTTGGATGCTGTTGTGGGGGATGACCTCCCGGGGGAACTCCACAGATGCTGGCTTACTGGTACTTAGTGTGAGTCCGTGGTGCAGAAGGGAAAGAGGGAAAAGAAGGGAGTGGTAGTGATAGGGGGCTCGATAGTCAGTGAAACAGGAGATTCTGTGGATGTGAACAGATGGTCGTTGCCTCCTGTGTGACAGGGTTAGGGACGTCTTGAATCATGTCCGCAACATTTTGGAGGGGTGGGGGGAGGGGGGGAAGCCAGATGTCTCGGTATATATTGGTACCAATGACATAGGAAGGAAAAGCAAAGAGGTCCTGAAAAGAGAATTTAGAGGGCTTGGTAGAAAGCTAAGAAGCAGGACCTCCAAGGTTGTAATTTCTGGATTGGTGCCTATTCCACGCACCAGTGAGGGTAGGAATAACATAATTTGGCAAATTAATGTGAGGCTGAGAAGCTGGTGCAGGGAGCAGGACTTCAGGTTCTTGGATCACTGGGATCTCTTCTGAGGGAGGTATGATCTGTTAAGGAAGGTTTAAACTCATTTGGCAGAGTGAAGGGACTTAGGATAGAATGGATGGTTTAAAAAAAAGCAAAGATAGCATACAGTCAGACTGTCAGGATGGGCAAGCAGATGAAAGGACAACATTGCAGCTAGCTGGGTGAGTATCAGAGCATGAGGGATGCAGAATCAAAAAGGGTAGCAAATACAGTACTCAAAGTGTTAAATCTCAATGTGCAGAGTATAAGAAATAAGGTGGATGATCATGTTGCACTATTAGAGATTGTCAGGCATGATGTTGTGGCCATCACTGAATCATGGCTGAAAGATGGTTGTAGTTAGGAGCTAAATGTCCAAGGTTACACGTGATATCGTAGGGATAGGAATGGTGGCATGGTTCTGGTGAAGAATGGCATCGAATCAGGAGAAAGATGTGACAGGATTGGAAGATGTTGAATCTTTGTGGGTTGAGTTGAGAAACTGCAACAATAAAAGGATCCTGATGGCAGTTATATACAAGCCTTCAAGAGCTGGGATGAGGACCACAGATTACAAATGGAAACAGAAAAGGCTTGTTAAAAGGGCAATGGTAAGATAGTGTTGGGAGATTTTAACATGCACATCAATTAGGAAAATTAGATTGGTAATGGATCTCAAGAGAGTGAGTTTTTTGAATGCCTATGAGATGGCTTTTTAGAACAGCTTGTCATTGTGCCTACTAGGGATCTGCTGAACTGGATGCCGTATTATGTAATGAACTAGAGGTGATTAGGGAGCTTAAGGTAAAAGAACCCTCAGGAAGCAGTGATCACAATGTGATTGAGTTCAACTTGAAATTTGATAGGGAAAAAGTGAAGTCTAATGTAGCAGTATTTCAGATTGTGGAGGCGTTAGTAAATGATATTTCAAAAATCATTGGACTCTGGCATGGTGCCAGAGGACTGGAAAATTGTAAATGTCACTCTTTAAGAAAGGAGGGAGGTAGCAGAAAGGAAATTATAGACCAGTTATCCTGAACTCAGTGGTTGGGAAGATGTTGGAGTAAGTAGTTAAGAATGAGGTTATGGAGTACTTGGTGACACAGGACAAGATAGGACAAAGTCAGCATGGTTTCCTCAAGGGAAAATCTTACCTGACAAACCTGTTGGAATTCTTTGAGGAGTTTACATGTAGAATAGGTAAAGGGGGCTATTATACCATTGGATTTTCAGAAGACCTTTGACAAGGTGCTGCACCAAGTTAAGAGCCCATGGCATTACAGGAAAGTTACTGCCACAGTTAGAGCATTGGCCGATTGGTAGGAGGCAGCGAGTGGGAATAAAAGAATCCTTTTCTAGTTAGTTACCAGTGACTAGTGGTGTTCCGCAGGGGTCGGTGTTAAGACCAGTTCTTTTTATGCTGTATATCAATGATTTAGATAATGGAATAGTTGGCCTTGTTGCCTGGTTTGTAGATGATACAAAGATTGGTGGAAGTGCAGGTAGTGTTGAGGAAACAGGTAGGCTGCAGAAGGTTAGGAGAATGGTCAAGGAAGTGGCAAATGAAATACAATGGAAAATACATGGTCACGCACTTTGGTAGTAGAAATCAATGTGCGGACTATTTTCTGAGCAGGAAGAAAATCCAAAAATCTAAGATGCAAATGGACTTGGGAGACCTTGTGCAGAACACCCTGAAGCTTAACTTGCAGGTGGAGTTGGTGGTGAGGAAGGCAAATGCAATGTTAGCATTTAGTTCAAGAGGTCGAGAATGCCAGAACAGGGATGTGATGCTGAGGCTTTATAAGGCACTGGTGCGGCTTCACCTTGAGAATTGAGAACAGTTTTGGACTCCTGTGCTAACATTAGGGAGGGTTCACAAGGACAATTCCTGGAATGAAAGGTTTATCATATAAGGAACATTTGATGGCTCGGCGTGTACTCACTGGAATTTAGAAGGTTGAGGGGGCATGTCATTGAAACCTTTTGAATGCTGAAAGGCCTAGACAGAGTAGATGTTTCCCATGCAGGTAGAGTCTAGGACAAGAGGACACGTCTTTAGGATAGAGGGGCATCCATTTAAAACAGATACAGAGACATTTCTTTTGCCAAAGGTGGTGAATTTATGGAATTCCTTACCATAGGCAGCTGTGGAGGCCAAGTCATTGGGTGTATTTAAGGCAGAGCTTGATAGGTTCTTGATTGGACACAGTATCAAAGTTACGGGGAGAAGACTGGGGAGTGGGGCTGAGGAGGGGAAAAGATCCAGATCAGCCATGATTGAATGGTAGAGCAGATTCGATGGGCCAAATGGCTTAATTCTGCTCCTATATCTTACAATTCAATAGGTTCAATTGGTACATTTAATGTCAGAGAAATGTATATAATATACATCCTGAAATTATTTTTCTTCTCAAACACCCCCGAAAACAGGAATGCCCCAGAGAATGAATGACAGTTAAACGTTAGAACACCAAAGAACCCCCCCAGCTCCCCCCTCCCATGCATAAACAGCAGCAAGGCAGCAAGCCCCCCTTCCCCACCAGCAAAAATCATCGGCGGCCCCCACCGAGCACTCAAGCGTGCAGCAAAGCATCAATGAAGACACAGGCTTGCAGTACCCCAAAGACTACTCATTCACCACAGGCATACCTATGCATTCGACATACCACAGGCTGTCTCCCTGCTAAGAGAAAAAACTGTGTCCCCATTTCACAGCAAGAGGGGAGACATAACATTCAGCCTGCTGATTTATGATGTTAAAAGTCTGATGTGTCGCATTTCCCAAGCTCTGCACCCAGACAGTTGGTCCCAGGGCTCAGGTCTCTGGACACACAGCCCACGGCAGCTAACCCGCTATGTTCTCCTGTTCCATGTTCTCCTGCGACGCCTCAGTCAGGGCACTGGCCCTGAATCAGCCACGAAAATCTGGTACCCTGAAGGCGCGCTTGTCTTCCAGGCCATGTCCTTGGGATGTCAAAAAGCTGCCGGTTGTGAGGCCTTGAGAGTGGGTCCCATTCCCGCAAAGAACCGAAAGCCTTATGGTCACTCCAAAAGCATCACATCTTTTCTTAGATAAGCAGCCCAAAACTGCTCACAGTACTCTAAATTCAGTCTGACCAATGAACTGCAAAGCCTCTGTGTTTTTACGCTCTATGAGAAGAAGAATTTTGGCCTGGTGTAATCGATGCTGTCTTCCTGTAGATACCACCCTCGTGTCCTCTACATCGACATCGACATCCATCATGGCGATGGGGTGCAGGAGGCCTTCTACCTCACAGACAGGGTCATGACTGTATCCTTCCACAAGTATGGGAACTACTTTTTCCCAGGAACAGGTGAGACATGACAAAGCTTCAAGTTCAATTTATTGTCATTCAGCTGTACACAAAACAACATTCTTCTGGACCAAGGTGCACAACACAGATCATAAAACTCACACCTATAACGCATCATGTGATATTATCACGCGTAAATTAGCAAATAATAAGGTGCATTTACAATGCAAGTTAAAAAGTAAACAGTATAATGCGACTGTGTGAGACCTGGGTGGTGGTGGGAGTTCAGTCGTCTTAAAGGAAGAACAGGCCGGGGGAAGAAGCTGTTTACCATCCTAACATTACTTGTTCTAATGTTACGGTACCTCCTGCATGATGGTAGGGGATCAAAGAGATGTGGGGCGAATGTGAGGGCTCCTCATAAATGTCTCTGATGGTTGGAAGAGAGACCCCAGTGATCCTCACTACCCTTTGTAGGGAGGTGGTCAGATGCTCTGCAGTTCTGGTGATGCGGCTGGTCAGGACACTCTAGCTCTCTGCACGGAGGGATGTGTATCTGCAGGGAGGAGTACTGGATGATATGAGGCATAGATTGAGTGGACAGCCAGAAGATTTTTTTCAGAGCAAAAGTAGGTTATATGAGGGTGAGTAATTTTAAGGTGATAGGAGGAAAGTGTAGAGTGGATGTCAGAGGTAGGTTTTTTACACAGAGAGTGGTGGGTGTGTAGAATTTGCTGCCAGGCTTGGTGGTAGAGGCAGATACATTAGTGACATATAAGAAACTCTTAGATGGGCACAAGGATGGTAGAAAAATGGAGGGCTATCTGGGAGGGATGTGTTAGATCAACCTTGGAGTAATTTTAACATAAAACATACAGGGTAAATGGTAGGGTATTGAGGAATGCAGTGGAACAGAGAGATCTAGGAATAACAGTGCATAGTTCCCTGAAGGTGGAGTCTCATGTAGATAGGGTGGTGAAGAAGGCTTTTGGAACGCTGGCCTTTATAAATCAAAGCATTGAATATAGGAGTTGGGATGTAATGTTAAAATTGTACAAGGCATTGGTAAGGCCGAATTTGGAATATTGTGTACAGTTCTGGTCACCGAATTATAGGAAAGATATCAATAAATTAGAGAGAGTGCAGAGACGATTTACTAGGATGTTACCTGGGTTTCAGCACTTAAGTTACAGAGAAAGGTTGAACAAGTTAGGTCTCTATTCATTGGAGCGTAGAAGGTTGAGGGGGGATTTGATCGAGGTATTTGAAATTTTGAGAGGGATAGATAGAGTTGACGTGAATAGGCTGTTTCCATTGAGAGTAGGGGAGATTCAAACGAGAGGACATGATTTGAGAGTTAGGGGGCAGAAGTTTAAGGGAAACACGAGGGGGTATTTCTTTACTCAGAGAGTGATAGCTGTGTGGAATGAGCTTCCTGTAGAAGTAGTAGAGGCCAGTTCAGTTGTGTCATTTAAGGTAAAATTGGATAGGTATATGGACAGGAAAGGAGTGGAGGGTTATGGGCTGAGTGCGGGTAGGTGGGACTAGGTGAGATTAAGAGTTCGGCATGGACTAGGAGGGACGAGATGGCCTGTTTCCGTGCTGTGATTGTTATATGGTTATATGCTGCCTGGTCTGCTGACTCCCTCCAGCACTTAGTGTATGTTGCTTTGAATTCTAATACAGGTCCACAATCCTTTATCCAAAATCCTTGGGGCCAGTTGCATTTAGGAATTCAGAATTTTTTGGATTTCAGAATCCCTCCTCATTGGTTCCGGGACCCCCCGCAGATACCAAATAAACATGTATGCTCAAGTCCCTTATTTAACCAGTCTCAGTGCAGGTGGACTTTAGGACCCAGTGGAGCACCGGACCTAAGCACATCCTCCCATATACTTAAAATCATCTCTAGATTACTTATAATGCCTAATACAATGTAAATGCTATGTAAATAGTTGTTTATTGTTTAGGGAATAATGACAAGAAAAATATTTTATTTCCAACAAAAATATTCAATAATACATAAATATACAGCTTCAAATGAACTGAATCAAACACATGGTAAATGACTTATTGGAATAAATGTAGAACATCACTGTCACTATAAAACTTCAGTAACCTATCTTTCTGTTTCTTTAAATCGTATACAGTGGTAGTTCCAACACCATATTCTTCAGTAAGACTCCACACAGACACACCCGAATCAAGCTTCTGCAATAACTCCACTTTCTGCATTACTGATAATGATAGATGCTTCCTTCTCATAAACACAGTGAACACAAATATCAGTGAACAAGAAATGCATGTGTAACCAGTACGAGCGCTGAGCCACAACTGACGTCTGGCGGCCTCTGCTAGTGCTGCCACGTCACACCTGAGTGACGTCAGCTGCTGGCGAAAAAACTGCGGTTTTTGGAGCTTTTTGGTTTTCAGAATTTCGGATAAGGGATTGTGGACCTGTATCTGCAAATTTTCTCTTGACTGCAATCTGCAAGCTCATTTTCAAGGACTCTACTACTATTCTCAGTATTTTTTTTTAACTTTTTATTTATTGTTGTTATTTTTTGTTTTTGCAGTTTGTCTTTTTTACACATATTGGTTGCTTGTCCATCTTTGTGTGTAGTTTTTCATAGATTCTATTGTATTTCTTTAGTGTATTGTTAATGCCTGCAAGAAAATGAATCTCAGGGTAGAATATAGTGACTTTAGGAGACTTTGATAATAAATTTACTTTGAATGTTGAGTACAACTAGAAATGGATGTTACATTAATACCTTTGGATTTGGAAGCAGTGGTTCCTTTAGTAACACATCTTTGCTCTGCATGTTTGGTTGAGAAGGAAATGATTGTTCCTGTGGTGTTGCCTTTGTCTCTTCAGGTGACATGTATGAAGTGGGAGCTGAGAGCGGGCGTTATTACTGTCTCAACGTTCCTCTCCGCGATGGGATTGATGATCAAAGTAAGAGCAAAGTTTTCCATTACTCCTGCCACAAATCCAGTTTCCCAATCCTGCTTTTCTTTTGGGAGCAGCCAGAGTTATCTCTCTTCGCACAGAATAATTAAAAATTCACTATGATTTTACCAGACCCAACCAGTTCCCCTCCGCCACCATTATCCTCTGCCTAGATACTCTAAATAATTTCTCACTCTGAATAATTTCTCCTTTGGGTGCTCCCACTTCCTTCAAACAAAAGGTGTAGCCATGGGCGCTTGTATGGTTCCCAGCTATGCCTGCCTGTCTGTCGGCTACATGGAACAGTCTATGTTGCAAGCCTATACAGGTGACTGTCCTGCACTTTTCCTATGCTACATCAACGACTGCATAGGTGCTGCTTCTTGCACTTGCGCTGAACTTGTTGATTTCATCATCTTTGCCTCCAACTCCACCTGGTTCATTTCGGACACCCCGTTCCCTTTATTAATCTCACTGTCTCTATCTCTGGAGACAACTTATCTACCAATGTCTATTATAAACCAACAGTCCCTCACAGCTACCTGCACTATACCTTGTTCCACCCAGCTGCTTGAAAAAATGCCACCCCCTTCTCTCAATTCTTCCGTCTCTGCCACATCTGCTCTCAGGATGAGGCTTTTCATTCTAGAATGAAGGAGATTGTCCTCCTTTTTCAAAGAGGGTGCTTCCCTTCCACCACCATCAACGCTGCCCTCAACTGCATCTCTTCCATTTCATGCGTCTGCTCTTACTCCATCCTCCTGCCTTGCTACCAGGGATAGGGTTCCTCTTATCCTCATCCACCACTCCACCAGCCTCCGCGTCCATCACATAATTCTTCGAAATTTCCGCCACCTCCAACTGGATCAAACCATCAAACACATCTTTCCCTCCCACCCACTTTCTACTTTCTATAGTGATTGTGTTCTATGTGACTCCGTTGTCCGTTTGTCCCTCCCCACTGATTATCCTTGTAAGCGGAACAAGTGCTACACCTGCCTCTACAACTCCTCCCTCACGACCATTCAGGCCCCAAACAGTCCTTCCAGGCGAGGCGACACCACCTATGAGTCTGTTGGGGTCATCTACTGT
Organism: Hypanus sabinus; assembly: GCF_030144855.1. NCBI lineage: Eukaryota > Metazoa > Chordata > Chondrichthyes > Myliobatiformes > Dasyatidae > Hypanus > Hypanus sabinus. Next base: position 90,847,561 of record NC_082720.1, on the reverse strand, counting down.
GTTCAGTGCTCTCGGTGTGGCCTCGTGTATAACAGTGAGACCCAACGTAGATTGGGAGCTTTGCTGAGGATCCACGCTCTGCCTGTCAGAACAAGTGGGATCTCCCAGTGGCCATCCTTCCCATTCCCATTCTGATATGTCCATCCATGGCTACTGTAGATAAGGCCACACTTAGTTTGGAAGAACACCACCTTATATTCAGTTTGGGTAGCCTCCAACCTGATGGCATGATCATCGATTTTGTAAACTTTCGGTAATGCCTCCATCCCACTCCCCCCCCCCCCCCACCTACCTTCACCATTTCCCATCCCCTGGCCCCTCTCTCACTTGATCTCATTGCCTGCAAATTGCCTCCCTCTGGTGCTGCTACCCTCCCCCCCCCCACCCTGCTTCTTTCTTCCATAGCCTTCAGTCTCTTTTACCAATCAACTTCCTAGCTCTTTGCTTCATCCCTCCCCTTCCAAGTTTCATCTTTAATCTATCTCTCTCCCCTCCACCCACTTTTCAAAACTACTCCTCAGCTTTTTTTCTCCAGTCCTGCCGAAGGATTTCAGCCCAAAACATCGACTGTACTTTTTTAATTTCTAAGGTAAGGACATGTTTGGTACAGCTTTGTGGGCCGAAGGGCCTGTATTGTGCTGAAGGTTTTCTATGTTTCTATTAAGATACTATGTTTTTTCAGTAATATAAAGAGTAAATAGTAGGTGAGAGTTGATATTGGACCATTGGAAAATGATGCCTGTGAGGTAGCAATGTTGGACAAAGAAATGGCAGATGAACTGAATGGGTACTTTGCACCTGTCTGCGCTGTGGAAGACACTAGCAGTGTGCCAGAAGTCCTTGAGTGTCAGGGAGCAGGAGTGAGTGCCATTGCTATTACAAAGGAAAAAGTGCGAGGCAAACTGAAAGATCTTAAGGTAAATAAGTCACCTGGACTACATCCCAGAATCCTGAGAGAGGTTGCTGAAGAGACAATGGATGCATTGGTCATAATCTTTCAAGAATCACTTGATTCTGGCATAATCTCGTAAGACTAGAAGATTGTAAATGTCACTCCACTCCTTAAGAAGGGAGGAAGGCAAAAGAAAGGCAATTAGAGGCCAGTCAGCCTAACCTCAGTGGTTGGGAAAGTGCTGGAGTCTAATATTAAGGATGAGGTTTTGGGCTACTTGGAGACTAATGATAAAATGTCAAAGTCATCATGGTTTCTATAAAGGGAAATCTTGCCTGAAAAACCAGTTAGAGTTCTTAAAGGAAGTAACAAGCAGGGTGGACAAAGGAGAAGCAGTGCATGACTTTTTTTCTTGGATTTTCAGAAGGCATTTGATAAGGTGCCACACGAGGCTGCTTAACAGGATAAAATCCTATGGCGTTACAGGAAAGATACTGGCATGGATAGAGGAATGGCTGACAGGCAGAAGGCAGTGAGTGGGAATACTGGGGCCTTATCTGGTTGGCTGCCAATGACTAGTGGTGTTCCTCAGGGTTAGTATTGGGACCGCTACTTTTCACGTTGTTTGTCAATAATTTGGATAGTGGAATTGATGGCTTTGTGGCAAAGTTTGCAGATGATACAAAGATAGGTGGAGGGGTAAGTAGTGCTGAGGAAGCAATGCGATTGCAGCAGGACTCGGACAAATTGGAAGAATGGGCAAAAAAGTGTCAGATGGAATACAGTGTTGGAAAATGTATAATAATGTATTTTGGTAAAAGGAATGATAGTGTGGACTATTATCTAAATGGGGAGAAAATTCAAACGTCAGAGGTGCAGAGGGACTTAGAGTCCTCATGCAAGATTCCTGGAAAGTTAATTTCTGTGGTAAAGATGGCAAATGCAACACTGACAATTATTTAAGGGGGAATAGAATATAAACCCAAGGATATAATGCTGAGTCTTTTCAAGACACTAGTCAGGCCACACGGAGTATTGTCAACAGTTTTGAGCCCCATACCTGAGGAAGAATGTGTTGTCATTGGAGAGAGTCCAGAGGAGGGTCATGAAGATGATTCCAGAAATAAAGGGGTTAACGTATGAGCAGCAATTGGCTGCCTTGGGCTTGTCACTGGAATTTAGAAGAATGCATGGGGATCTCATTGAAACCTACCATATGTTGAAAGGACTCAGTAGGGTGGATGTGGAGAGGATGTTTCCTATGGTGGGGGTATTCAGAGTTAGATGCCACAGTCTCACAATTGAAGGGTGACATTTTAGAACAGGAAGAATCTTTTAGCCTGAGAGTGGTGAATCTGTGGAATGCTCTGTCACAGACTGCGGTGGAGGCCGAGTCCGTGGGTATATTTAAGGCGGAAGTTGATAGTTTCCTGATCGGTCAGGGCATCAGGATATAGTGAGAAGGCAGATGAATGGGGTTGAGTGGGATCTGCAGACATCCATGATGGAACGGTAAAAACATAAAAACATACAGGCCTTTCGGCCCACAAAGCTGTGCCGAACACGAACCTACCTTAGAACTACCTCGGCTTTACCCATAGCCCTCTATTTTTCTAGGCTCCATGTAACCATCCAGGAGTCTCTTAAGACCCTATCGTATCCGCCTCCACCACCGTCACCAGCAGCCCATTCCACACACTCACCACTCTATACGAGAGAGAAAAAAAAAATACCCCTGACATCTCCTCTGTACCTACTTCTAAGCACCTTAAAACTGGTCCTTCGTGCTAGCCATTTCAGCCCTGGGAAAAAGCCTCTGACTATCCACACGATCAATGCCTCTCATCATCTTATACACCTCTATCAGGTCTCCTCTCATCCTCCGTTGCTCCAAGGAGAAAAGGCCGAGTTCACTCAACCTGTTCTCATAAGGCATGCTCCCCAATCCAGGTAACATCCTCGTAAATCTCCTCTGCACCCTTTCTATGGCTTCCACATCCTTCCTGTAGTGAGGCGACCAGAACTGAGCATGGTACTCCAAGTGGGGTCTGACCAGGGTCCTATTATAGCTGCAACATTACCTCTCGGCTCCTAAACTCAATCCCACGATTGATGAAGGCCAATGTACCGTATGCTTTCTTAACCACAGAGTCAACCTGTGCAGCAGCTTTGAGTGTCCTATGGACTCGGACCCCAAGATCCCTCTGATCCTCCACATTGCCAGGAGTCTTAACATTAATACTATAATTAATATTAATATTAATACTCTCCAATCATATTTGACCGACCAAAGTGAACCACCTCACACTTAACTGGGTTGAACTCCATCTGCCACTTCTCAGCCCAGTTTTTCATTCTATCAACGCCCCGCTGTAACCTCTGACAGCCCTCCACACTATCCACAATACCTCCAACCTTTGTGTATTCAGCAAATTTTACTAACCCATCCCTCCACTTCCTCATCCATATCTTTTATAAAAATCACTAAGAGTATGATTCCCAGAACAGATCCCTGAGGTACACCAGTGGTCACCAACCTCCATGCAGAATATGACTTGTCTACAACCACTTTTTGCCATCTGTGGGCAAGCCAGTTCTGGATCCACAAAATAATGTCCCTTGGATCCCATGCCTCCTTACTTTCTCAATAAACCTTGCATGGAGTACCTTAACAAATGCCTTGCTAAAATCCATATACACTACATCTACTATACTCCCTTCATCAATATGTTAAGTCACATCCTCAAAAAATTCAATCAGGCTCGTAAGGCAAAACCTGCCTTTGACAAAGCCATGCTGACTATTCCTAATCATATTATACCTCTCCAAATGTTCATAAATCCTGCCTCTCAGGATCTTCTCCATCAGCTTAGCAAACACTGAAATAAGAAACTGCTTTATATTTTTGGCTAGTTTGTCCTCATATTTCATCTTTTCCCTTCTTATAGCTTTTTTAGTTGCCTTTTGTTGGATTTTAAAAGCTTCCCAATCACCCAACTTCCCACTCATTTTTGCTACCTTATATGCCCTTTCCTTGGCTTTTATGCAGTCCTTAACTTCCTTGGTCAGCCACGGTTGCCTACCACTGCCATTTGAGAACTACTACTTCTGTGGGACGTATCTATCCTGTGCCTTGTGAACTATTCCCAGAAACTTACGCCATCTCTGCTCTGCCGTCATCCCCGCCAGTATCCTCCTCCAATCCACTTGGGAAAGCTTGTCTCGCATGCCTCTGTAAGTCCCTATAATTCCATTGCAATTCTGATACATGTGTCTTATGCTTCTCCCTCTTGTATATCAGTATGAATTCAATCATATTATGATCACTGCCTCCTTAAGGTTCCTTTACATTAAGCTCCCTAATAAGATCTGGGTTAATCGCAACACCCTATCCAAGATAGCCGTTCCCCAAATACTCCCTGTGTGTCCGAGCAGAACTCTCCCACAGCTGACTGTACCTCAAGGTCGCTGTCACTGGAGTGTTTGAAAGAAGGTTTCTCTTTTTCCCGTCGTTGCCTGCAAAGAGTTTTTTCGTTTTCGTTGTGGAATGGGTTTCCTCCGGCCGCTCCGGTTTCCTCCCACATTCCAAACACTTCACTCAGAGGGTGGTGAGAGTGTGCAATGAGCTGCCAATGTAAGTGGTGCATGCGAGCTCGATTTAGCTGCTTCTGAAGAGTTTGGATTGGAGGGGCATGGAGGGCTGTGGTCCTGGTGCAGGTTCAGCACGGACTAGGTGGGCTGAAAAGCCCATTTCTGTGACTGTGACATAGGAGCAGAACTAGGCCATCTGACCCATTGAGTCTGTTCCGCCATTCAATCATGGCTGATCCTTTTTTTTTAATCTCCTCCTCAACCCCAGTTCCCAGCCTTCTCCCTGTAACCTTTGATGCCACAAGAACCTATCAGTCTCTGCCTTAAATAAACCAACAACCTGGCCTCCACAGCTGCCTGTGGCAACAGATTACACAAATTCACCATCCTCTGGCTGAAGAAACTTCTCTGCATGTCTGTTTTGAAAGGGCACCCCTCTATCCTGAGGCTGTGCCCTCTTGTCCTAGACTCTCCCACCATGGGAGACATCCTTTCACATCTACTCTGTCTAGGCCTTTCAACATTTGACAGGTTTCAATGAGATCCCACCTCATCCTTCTGAATTCCAGTGAGTACAGACCCAGAGCCATCAAAAGTTCCTCGTATAATAACCCTTTAATTCCTGGAATCATCCTTGTGAACCTCCTCTGGACCCTCTCCAATGCCAGCACATCGCTCCTGAGATGGGGGCCCAAAGCTGTTCACAGTACTCAAGGTGAGGCCTCACCAGTGCCTTATAAAGCCTCAGCATCACATCCCTGCTCTTGTATTCTGGACCTCTTGAATGCTAACATGGTATTTGCCTTCCTCACCACTGACTCAACCTGCAAGTTAATCTTTAGGGTGTTCTGCACAGGGACTCCCAAGTCCATCAGCATCTCAGAATCCTGGATTTTCTCCCCATTTAGAAAATAGTTGGCATATTTATTTCTACTGCCAAAGTGCATGACCGTGCATTTTCCAGCATTGCATTTCATTGTGATGTACGGTTAGCAGGTTAATTGGTCACATGGGTGTAATCGGATGGCACAGGAGGGCCTGTTACCATGCTGTATCTCTAAGTGATGTGTCACTTCCACTTGTTTAGCGCAGTCTGAGGGTTGTGCTGAGGGGGAGGGTAGCAGCTTGCAACTGTTGCCACACCTCTGGTGCAAACGTAGCATTCCCACAACTCACTAACCCACACCCGGATTACTTTGGAATGTGGGAAGGAAGTGGAGCACTCGGAGGAAAAGTGCGCGGTCACAGGGAAAATGTAGAGGCAGAGGTGGGAATCACCCCATTTGATGGCACTGTGAAGCCTGAAGCTAACTGCTGTACTACTGCACTGCACAGAAGGTTGCACCATGAGCTTGTGTGGGAAGTGATAAACAGATTGGACAGCTAGAGAGCAGTGCACTCCACTGTAGGTGAGTGAAAGTGGCTGAATGTTCTAACCTGATGCTGATGTCCTTGTGTTTCAGGCTACAGACTGCTGTTCCAGCCCGTTATCAAGCAGGTTGTGGATTTCTATCAGCCAACCTGCATAGTGCTCCAGGTAACATTCTTGCCATTTGCTAATTCACCAAAACCCATAGAGTAACAGCAAATCAGGATGGGGCCCTGCTGTTGCTGTCACTCCACCCGTGTCTCGAGTGAGGGGCATTTCCTCCTCCTCTTCTCCCATTCCATTCAACACACCTATTCTATGGTTATTTCTTGTCCCACATCAGCCCCCTCTGATGTACTCACGACACTGATCAGCCCACTCTGATCCATAATGTACTGGTTAGGCACAGGAGTACATTCAGCCAGAGACTCATTCCACCGAGATGCAACACTGAGCGTCATAGGAAGTCATTCCTGCCTGTGGCCATCAAACTTTACAACTCCTCCCTCAGAGTGTCAGACGCCCTGCGCCAATAGGCTGGTCCTGGACTTATTTCCACTTGTCATGATTAACTTATTATTTAATAATTTATGGTTTTATATTGCTATATTTTTACACTATTCTTGGTTGGTGCGACTGTAACGAAACCCAATTTCCCTCAGGATCAATAAAGTATGTCTGTCTGTCTGTCTGTCTCTTCATTGCTGACACGGCTCATCCCAGTGTCCTGTTCTGTAGGCATTCATTTTCCTATGCCATTACTGGCCTCTCCTTGGAAACCTCGCTATTGATTCCTCGCCTGGCTGTACTGGGGTCAGTCGTTCATCTGTGTGGAGCATCACATTTCAGAGCAGGCTTCTGACTTTTTGCTGTCGTAGCTCCATAAAACCCTGGTTAGGCCCCACTTGGAGTATTGTGTTCAGTTCTGGTTGCCTCATTGTATGAAGGATGTGGAAACTTTAGAGAGATTGCAGAGGAGATTTATCAGAATGCTGCCTGGGCATCAGTGTTTGGATCTCTCTCCCTGCCCTTCCAACTCACCTTCCCCCACTCCCTCTCCTCCTGCACCTCCCCCTTTTCCAGTCCACCTTTCTCCCCTTCACCTCTCTCTCTGTTCTGTGGGTGTCTGGGTTTCCAGGATGGAGATTTATGTGGCCATACCTGGCATTCTCTCCCTCGCCCTCACCTTTCCCCTCCCCTCCCCCCTTAACCCCTCTTTCCCTACCAGTCTCCCTCCCCTACTCCCCTCTGTCCTCTCCTGCCTTACCCTTCTCCCCCTCTCCTGTTCTCCCCCCCCGCCCTTCCCCCCCCTCCCTCTCCGAGGTTCACCGGTGGGCGCCAGGGTTTTCAGGGATGGGAATTCCCGTGGCCACCCCGACGTATCCCTCTCCCTCTCCGAGGTTCACCGGTGGGCGCCAGGGTTTTCAGGGATGGGAATTCCCGTGGCCACCCCTGACGTATTCCTCTCCCTCTCCGAGGTTCACCGGTGGGTGTCAGGATTTTCAGGGATGGGAATTCCCGTGGCCACCCCTGACGTATCCCTCTCCCTCTCCCTCTCCGAGGTTCACCGGTGGGTGTCAGGGTTTTCAGGGATGGGAATTCCCGTGGCCACCCCAACGTATCCCTCTCCCTCTCCGAGGTTCACCGGTGGCTGTCAGGGTTTTCAGGGATGGGAATTCCCGTGGCCACCCCTGACGTATCCCTCTCCCTCTCCCTCTCCGAGGTTCACCGGTGGGCGCCAGGGTTTTCAGGGATGGGAATTCCCGTGACCACCCCTGACGTATCCCTCTCCCTCTCCCTCTCCGAGGTTCACCGGTGGGCGCCAGGGTTTTCAGGGATGGGAATTCCCGTGACCACCCCTGACGTATCCCTCTCCCTCTCCCTCTCCGAGGTTCACCGGTGGGTGTCAGGATTTTCAGGGATGGGAATTCCCGTGGCCACCCCAACGTATTCCTCTCCCTCTCCGAGGTTCACCGGTGGCTGTCAGGGTTTTCAGGGATGGGAATTCCCGTGGCCACCCCTGACGTATCCCTCTCCCTCTCCCTCTCCGAGGTTCACCGGTGGGCGCCAGGGTTTTCAGGGATGGGAATTCCCGTGACCACCCCTGACGTATCCCTCTCCCTCTCCCTCTCCGAGGTTCACCGGTGGGCGCCAGGGTTTTCAGGGATGGGAATTCCCGTGACCACCCCTGACGTATCCCTCTCCCTCTCCGAGGTTCACCGGTGGGTGTCAGGGTTTTCAGGGATGGGAATTCCCGTGACCACCCCTGACGTATCCCTCTCCCTCTCCCTCTCCGAGGTTCACTGGTGGGTGTCAGGGTTTTCAGGGATGGGAATTCCCGTGGCCACCCCCGACGTATCTCTCTCCCTCTCCGAGGTTCACCGGTGGGTGTCAGGGTTGGTGAATCATGCGGCCGTTCCTGACGCTTGCCTCTTCTCTCTCTGTTGCAGTGCGGTGCGGATTCCCTCGGCTGTGATCGGCTCGGTTGTTTCAATCTCAGTATTAAAGGGCACGGGTAACTTTGACTTTTCCTGTTCTGCATGCTGTGATCTGCACTGTGACCAGAGTCATCCTTGTCACATAGTGATAGAACACTACAGCACAGAAACAGGCCCTTTGGCCCGTCTAGCTTGTGCCAAGCTATTAACCTACCTCATCCCATTGATTACACACAAGCCATGGACCTCCACACCCCTCCCATCCATGTACCCTTCTAAACTTCTCTTAAATGTTGTAATCAAACCCACTTCCACTGGCAGCTCATTCCCTCTGAGTGACAAAGATCTACCACAGGTTCCCCTTAAATATTTAACCTTTTTCCTTAACCTGTGACCCCTAATTCTCATCTCATCCAATCTCAGTGGAAAAAGCCTGCTTGCATTTACCCTATCTATACCCCTCATGATTCTGTATACTGAAATCAAATTTCCCCTCATTCTCCAACACTCAAGGGAATAAAATGTTGATCTATTCAGCCTTTCCCTGTATCTCAGGCCCTCAGGTCCTGGTGACATCCTTATCATTTTTTTCATTTGCAGTTGAATGCAGTCAGCATTGATTTAATTGGATGTTGTGAGCAGAAACGGGTGGTGGGGAGGCAGCAATGCTCACCTATAGGGTGTGATCTGTAGTATGGGTCATTACAGAACGTTACAGAGCTCAAAACTGCAGTGTGGATCATTACAGCACGTTACAGAATCGAAACCTGCAGTGTGGATCATTACAGCACGTTACAGAGCCCAAACCTGCAGTGTGGGTCATTACAGTACGTTACAGAGCCCAAACCTGCAGTGTGGGTCATTACAACACATTACAGAGCCCAAACCTGCAATGTGGGTCATTACAGTACATTACAGAGCACAAACCTGCAGTGTGAGTCATTACAGTACATTACAGAGCCCAAACCTGCAGTGTGGGTCATTACAGTACATTACAGAGCCCAAACCTGCAGTGTGGGTCATTACATTACAGAGCTCAAACCTGCAGTGTGGGTCATTACAGTATGTTACAGAGCCCAAACCTGCAGTGTGGGTCATTACAGTACATTACAGAGCCCAAACCTACAGTGTGGGTCATTACATTACAGAGCCCAAACCTGCAGTTTAGGTCATTACAGCACATTACAGAGCCCAAACCTGCAGTGTGGGTCATTACAGTACATTACAGAGCCCAAACCTGCAGTGTGGGTCATTACATTTCAGAGCCCAAACCTGCAGTGTGGGTCATTACAGTACATTACAGAGCCCAAACCTGCAGTGTGAGTCATTACAGTACATTACAGAGCCCAAACCTGCAGTGTGGGTCATTACAGTACATTACAGAGCCCAAACCTGCAGTGTGGGTCATTACATTACAGAGCCCAAACCTGCAGTGTGGGTCATTACATTATGTTACAGAGCCCAAACCTGCAGTGTGGGTCATTACAGTACGTTACAGAGCCCAAACCTGCAGTGTGGATCATTACAGTACATTACAGAGCCCAAACCTGCAGTGTGGGTCATTACAGCACATTACAGAGCCCAAACCTGCAGTGTGGGATTACAGTACGTTACAGAGCCCAAACCTGCAGTGTGGGTCATTACAACACATTACAGAGCCCAAACCTGCAATGTGGGTCATTACAGTACATTACAGAGCCCAAACCTGCAGTGTGAGTCATTACAGTACATTACAGAGCCCAAACCTGCAGTGTGGGTCATTACAGTACATTACAGAGCCCAAACCTGCAGTGTGGGTCATTACAGTACATTACAGAGCCCAAACCTGCAGTGTGGGTCATTACATTACAGACCCCAAACCTGCAGTGTGGGTCATTCCATTTCAGAGCCCAAACCTGCAGTGTGGGTCATTACAGTACATTACAGAGCCCAAACCTGCAGTGTGGGTCATTACATTTCAGAGCCCAAACCTGCAGTGTGGGTCATTACAGTACATTACAGAGCCCAAACCTACAGTGTTGGGTCATTACAGTACATTACAGAGCCCAAACCTGCAGTGTGGGTCATTACAGTACGTTACAGAGCCCAAACCTGCAGTGTGGGTCATTACAACACATTACAGAGCCCAAACCTGCAATGTGGGTCATTACAGTACATTACAGAGCCCAAACCTGCAGTGTGAGTCATTACAGTACATTACAGAGCCCAAACCTGCAGTGTGGGTCATTACAGTACATTACAGAGCCCAAACCTGCAGTGTGGGTCATTACAGTACATTACAGAGCCCAAACCTACAGTGTTGGGTCATTACAGTACATTACAGAGCCCAAACCTGCAGTGTGGGTCATTACAGTACGTTACAGAGCCCAAACCTGCAGTGTGGGTCATTACAGCACATTACAGAGCCCACACCTGCAGTGTGGGTCATTACAGTACGTTACAGAGCCCAAACCTGCAGTGTGGGTCATTACAACACATTACAGAGTCCAAACCTGCAATGTGGGCCATTACAGTACATTACAGAGCCCAAACCTGCAGTGTGAGTCATTACAGTACATTACAGAGCCCAAACCTGCAGTGTGGGTCATTACAGTACATTACAGAGCCCAAACCTGCTGTGTGGGTCATTACAGTACATTACAGAGCCCAGACCTGCAGTGTGGGTCATTACGTTACAGACCCCAAACCTGCAGTGTGGGTCATTCCATTTCAGAGCCCAAACCTGCAGTGTGGGTCATTACAGTACATTACAGAGCCCAAACCTGCAGTGTGGGTCATTACATTTCAGAGCCCAAACCTGCAGTGTGGGTCATTACAGTACATTACAGAGCCCAAACCTACAGTGTTGGGTCATTACAGTACATTACAGAGCCCAAACCTGCAGTGTGGGTCATTACAGTACGTTACAGAGCCCAAACCTGCAGTGTGGGTCATTACAACACATTACAGAGCCCAAACCTGCAATGTGGGTCATTACAGTACATTACAGAGCCCAAACCTGCAGTGTGAGTCATTACAGTACATTACAGAGCCCAAACCTGCAGTGTGGGTCATTACAGTACATTACAGAGCCCAAACCTGCAGTGTGGGTCATTACAGTACATTACAGAGCCCAAACCTACAGTGTTGGGTCATTACAGTACATTACAGAGCCCAAACCTGCAGTGTGGGTCATTACAGTACGTTACAGAGCCCAAACCTGCAGTGTGGGTCATTACAGCACATTACAGAGCCCACACCTGCAGTGTGGGTCATTACAGTACGTTACAGAGCCCAAACCTGCAGTGTGGGTCATTACAACACATTACAGAGTCCAAACCTGCAATGTGGGCCATTACAGTACATTACAGAGCCCAAACCTGCAGTGTGAGTCATTACAGTACATTACAGAGCCCAAACCTGCAGTGTGGGTCATTACAGTACATTACAGAGCCCAAACCTGCTGTGTGGGTCATTACAGTACATTACAGAGCCCAGACCTGCAGTGTGGGTCATTACGTTACAGACCCCAAACCTGCAGTGTGGGTCATTCCATTTCAGAGCCCAAACCTGCAGTGTGGGTCATTACAGTACATTACAGAGCCCAAACCTGCAGTATGGGTCATTACATTTCAGAGCCCAAACCTGCAGTGTGGGTCATTACAGTACATTACAGAGCCCAAACCTACAGTGTTGGGTCATTACAGTACATTACAGAGCCCAAACCTGCAGTGTGGGTCATTACAGTACGTTACAGAGCCCAAACCTGCAGTGTGGGTCAGTACATTACAGAGCCCAAACCTGCAGTGTGGGTCATTACATTTCAGAGCCCAAACCTGCAGTGTGGGTCATTACAGTACATTACAGAGCCCAAACCTGCAGTGTGCCCGCTATTTTTTATTTGGAGATGCAGTGCAGAACAGGCCTTTCCAGCCTTGCCACCCTGGCAACCCCCAATTTAACCCTAACCTAATCATGGGACAATTTACAATGACCAGTGGGAGGAAACCTACACATTCCACGGGAGGACGTACAGATTCCTTACAGACAATGTTAGAATTGTATTCAAACACTAACGCCCCAAGCTGACGTATTGTCACGTTAACCATTGGCAATAATGGAGTTTGTTGTACTTGCAGGGACTGTGTGGAGTTTGTGAAGAGTTTCAATATCCCTCTGCTGGTGATGGGTGGCGGGGGCTATACTGTCCGCAACGTTGCCAGGTGCTGGTAAGTGCTGTCGGTTGAGTTTCAGGTTCAGATTCTTTTACTTATCACGTGTACATTGAAACATCCAATGAAATATGATGTTTGGGGGGTGGGGTATCGTGGAACCGCTTCGTCGAGCACCAACGCTCTGTTCACCACAAAAGGCAGGATTTCCTGGTGGCTAATCATTCCACTCCCCATCCCCATCTCCATCGCTGAAGCTTTATACGACACTAGTCGGGTCGCATATTGTCAACGGTTTTGGGCCTCTTATCTCAGAAAGGATGTGTTGTCATTGGAGAGAGTCTAGAGGAGATTCACAAGGATTATTTTGGGAATGAAAGGGTTAACATATGAGGAGTGTTTGGCAGCTTTGGGCCTGTACTCACTGGAATTTAGAAGAATGTGGAGGCATCTCATTGAAGTCTACTGAATGTTGAAAGGAGTCGATAGGGTGGATGTGGACAGGCATCCTCAAAATTGAGGGGCAACCTTTTAGAACAGAAGTAAGGAGGAATTTTTTTAGTCAAAGTGTGGTGAATCTGGAATGCTCTGCCGCAGACAGTGATGGAGGCCAAGTCCGTGGGTATGTTCAAAACAGAAGTTGATAGATTCCTGATTGGGCATACGAAGGGATATGTTGAAAGGGCAGGTATATGGAATTGAATGGGATCAGGGATCAGCCATGATGAAATGGTGGAGAAGACTCGATGGGCTGAATGGCCTCATTCTACTCTTATGTCCTATGGTCTTATTCTGACGTCTCGGTCCATGGTCTCACAATGAGATGACTCTCAGGTTGGAGAAGTAACATCTCAGACTCCACCTGGGTAGCCTCCAACCTGGTGGCGTGAATATCGATTTCTCCAACTTCCAATAATTCTTTCCCCCTCTCCCTTCTCTCTTTTTCCATTCTCCATTCAGGTTCCCCTCTTATCCCTTCTCTCAACCTCCCTCTGGTTCCTCCCTCCCTTCCTTTTCTCACATGGTCCACTCACCTCTCCTATCAGATTTCTCCTTCTTCAGTAATTTACCTTTTCCATCGATTAATTTAATATCAGAGAATATATACAGTCTACAACCTGAAATCCTCACTCTTCACAGACATCCATGAAACAGAGAGAACAAAACCCAAAGAATGAATGACAGAAAAAAGTTTGAATCCCAAAGCCCCCCCACCACCCACAATGCAAGCAGTAGCAAAGCCCTCAGAAACCATGGTCCAGAGTCCATCAGAAGCTACCGTCCAGAATCTCATAGAAGTTACTACAAGATGCTGAAGTGCAGACCACTCGATGAGTTCCAAAAGTGAGAACCCACCGCCCGTGAAGAATGTAGTTTGAGCGCAGCTGTAGATCATAGTCTCCGACAAGACCCCAGCCACCTTGAAAAGGAGAAAAAGAGATATGAGAACAGGAGATTTAAACTGGTTCGCAAATGGATTCAAAGAAGTCACCCAGGTCTGCCATCTTTAGCTCCTCCCAGCTTAGACAATAGGTACAGGAGTAGGCCATTTGGCCCTTTGAGCCAGCACTGCCATTCAATGTGATCATGGCTGATCATCCACAATCGGTACCCCGTTCCTGTGTTCTCTCCATATCCCTTGACTCCGCTATCTTTAAGAGCTCTGTCTAACTCTTTCTAGCTTCTTACTTCATTCCCCTCCCACATTTCCCCCTCACTTGGTCTCACCTATCACCTGCCAGTTTGTACTCCTTTCCCTCTCCCCTCTTCCTCATTCTGGCTTCTTTTCCTTTCCGGTCCTGATGAAGGGTCTCGGCCTGAAACGTCAACTGTTTATTTCACTCCAAAGATGCTGCCTGACCTGCTGAGCTCCTCCAGTGTATTGTATGTGTTGCAAGCACATGATATATTGAAAAAGACAGGAGAAGCAGGCTCCCAGTGTGGTTGTTGGAAACCAGCTTTCTGTTCATTGTTCTCTCTCTCTCTGTCTCTCCTAGGACATTTGAAACTTCGTTACTGGTTGACGAGGAGATCAGCGATGAGCTGCCATATAATGGTAAGTTAACTGGTGTCAGAGGTGCTAAACAGGTAAAGTTAGAATGTAACCATTCAAACCAGGTTACCGATGAGCATCAAAACATAGTTAATGAGCAGTGGGGAATTCATTGCCACAGATGGCTGAGGAGGCCAAGTCACGACCATATTTAAAATAGAGATTCATGGGTTCTTGATGAGACTGAGCATCAAAAGCTAGCAGGAGAATGGGGTTGAATGGGATAATAAATCAGTGAGGATGGAATTGTGGAGCAGGCGGTGAGTTGAACGGTCTAAGTCTGCTCCTATGTATTATGGTCTTGTGGTCTAACGAATGCTGAGTTCCGGTGAGAGCCAGCACCGAATCTATCCTGGGAGTGGAATTGTGCCTGTGCTGTGGTCAATTTTGTCAGAGCTCGGAAGGAGGGATGAGGCACAGTGTGGTCAGCAACACCGGCAGTAACTCAACAACAGTCCTGATGAAGGGTCTCGGCCCGAAATGTAGACTGTTTATTCCCCTCTGTAGATGCTCCCTGACCTGCTGAGTTCCTCCAGCATTGTGTGTGTGTTACTCTGGATTTCCAGCATCTCCGAGTCTTTTGTGTTAACTCAACAATTCCCTCTTCCTCAGAATACTTTGAATACTTTGCACCAGACTTCACGCTTCACCCGGATGTGAGCACCAGGATTGAGAACCAGAACACAAGGCAGGTTAGTGCTTGGCCCAAGTACCCAGCCTGTATCTGGTAGGTGGTACATTTTACTTGTGAAACTTAGTGAGGTGAGAGATGTCAGTGCAGGAACATAAATGCTGTTTGGTTATCTTTTACCAAAGCGGGGACAGCATAGATCCGAGACAGTGGAGTTCCCTCCACACCATCCCAACACACACTCCTGGGGTCAGACAGGGTGAAACTCCCTCTACACTGTCCCATCACACACTCCTGGGGTCAGACAGGGTGAAACTCCCTCTACACTGTCCCATCACACACTCCTGGGGTCAGACAGGGTGAAACTCCCTCTACACTGTCCCATCACACACTCCTGGGGTCAGACAGGGTGAAACTCCCTCTACACTGTCCCATCACACACTCCTGGGGTCAGACAGGGTGAAACTCCCTCTACACTGTCCCATCACACACTCCTGGGGTCAGACAGGGTGAAACTCCCTCTACACTGTCCCATCACACACTCCTGGGGTCAGACAGGGTGAAACTCCCTCTACACTGTCCCATCACACACTCCTGGGGTCAGACAGGGTGAAACTCCCTCTACACTGTCCTATCACACACTCCCGGGGTCAGACACAGAGTGAAGGCATCTGACCTACAAAGGGTTGTGAGGACTGCTGAGATCATCAGGGACTCTCTTTCACCCATCAGAGATATTCATTAGAAGTGTTATATACAAGGTATACAAGGAAGCTAAAGCTAGTGGGAAGATAGAGGATTGGGAAACATTTAAAAAATTATGGAAGGAAACTAAGAAGGTCATGAGGAAGGAGAATATGAATTATGATTGGAAGCTGGCGAGTAATATCAAGAAGACACTAAAAGCTATTAAGGATATAAAAGGTAAAAGAAAGTTGAGGGTAGATAGAGGACCAATAGAAAATGATGCTGAAGATATTGTAATGAGAGATACAGAGATGGCAGAGGAACTGAATGGTTATTTTGCATGTCTTCACAGAGGAAGACATCTGCAGTATACCAGACATTCAAGAGTATCAGGGAAGTGAAGTTTGTGCATTGAAAATTACGACTGAGAAGGTGCTCAGGAAGCTTAATGGTCTGAGGATGGATAAATCTCCTGGATCTGATGGAATACACCCTCGGGTTCTGAAGGAAGTAGCTGGAGAGATTGTGGAGGCATTAACGATGATCTTTCAAGAATCGATAGATTCTGCCATTGTACTGGATGACTGGAAAATTGTAATGTTACTCCACTACTAAAGAAGGGTGGGAGGCAGCAGAAAGGAAACTATAGACCTGTTAGCCTGACATCAGCGGTTGGGAAGTTGTTGGAATCGATTGTTAGGGATGAGACTACAGAGTACCTGGAGGCACATGACAAGATAAGCCTGAAAGGAAAATCCTGACTGACAAAGATACTGCAATTCTTAGAGGGTGGACAAAAGAAATGCAGTAGATGTGGTGCACTTGGATTTTCAGAAGGCCTTTGATGAGGTGCTGCAAATGAAGCTGTTTAGCAAGATGAGCCCATGGAATTACAAGGAAGTTACTAGCATGGGTAGAGCATTGGCTGGTTGGCAGAAAACAGAGTAGGAACAAAGGGCCCTATTCTGGCTGGCTGCCAGTTGCCAGTGGAGTTCCATGGGGTCAGTGTTGGGACTGCTGCTTTTTACGATGTATGTGAGTGATTTGGATTATGGTATTAATGGATCTGTGGCTAAATTTGCCAATGCTACAAAGATAGGTGGAGGAGTGGGTAGTGTTGAGGAAACAGAGGGCCTACAGGAGAATGAGAGGGGATATTATAGAAACATTCCAAATGTTAAAAGGCCTGTACATGTTAGATATGGCAAAGTTATTTCCCATGGTAGGGAGTCTAGGACAAGAGGGCACAACTTCAGAATTGAAGGACATCCGTTTAGAACAGAGATGTGGAGAAATTACTTTAGGCAGGGGGTGGTAAATCTGTGGAATTTGTTACCACAAGTGGCTGTGGAGGCCAAGTCATTGGGTGCATTTAAGGCAGAGATGGTTAAGTTCTTGATTAGCCAGGGCATCAAAGGGTATTGGGAGAAGACAGGGGAGTTGGGATGATTGGAAGAATTCAATCAGCCCGTGATTGAATGGCAGAGCAGAATCGATGAGCTGAATGGCCTACTTCTGCTCCTATATCTTATGGTCATGTGTATGGCGGTGCTTAGCATCATCAGGGACTCACTTTCAACCAACAGAGATATTCATTAGAAGTGATATTTACAGCAGTGTTTAGCATCATGAATCATTCCCCCCACCCCATCCATCCAACAATCACATTCTCAGTGACCCCCCCATCCATACATCCAACAATCACATTGTCAATGAACCCCCCCATCCATTCATCCAACAATCACATTCTCAGTGACCCCCCCATCCATACATTCAACAATCACATTGTCAGTGACCCCCCCATCCATCCAACAATCACATTGTCAGTGACCCCCCACCCATCCAACAATCACATTGTCAGTGACCCCCCCATCCATACATCCAACAATCACATTGTCAGTGACCCCCCCATCCATCCAACAATCACATTGTCAGTGGACCCCCATCCATCCATCCAACAATCACATTGTCAGTGACCCCCCCATCCATCCAACAATCACATTGTCAGTGGACCCCCATCCATCCATCCAACAATCACATTGTCAGTGACCCCCCCCCATCCATCCAACAATCACATTGTCAGTGACCCTCCCATCCATCCAACAATCACATTGTCAGTGACCCTCCCATTCATCCAACAATCACATTGTCAGTGACCCCCCCCCATCCAGCCAACAATCACATTGTCAGGGACCTTCCCATCCATCCATCCAACAATCAAATTGTCAGTGACCCCCCCCCATCCATACATCCAACAATCACATTGTCAGTGACCCCCCCCATCCAGCCAACAATCACATTGTCAGGGACCTTCCCATCCATCCATCCATCCAACAATCAAATTGTCAGTGACCCCCCCCATCCATCCAACAATCACATTGTCAGTGACCCCCCCATCCATCCATCCAACAATCACATTGTCAGTGACCCCCCCATCCATCCATCCAACAATCACATTGTCAGTGACCCCCCCATCCATCCATCCAACAATCACATTGTCAGTGACCCCCCCATCCATCCATCCAACAATCACATTGTCAGTGACCCCCCCATCCATCCATCCAACAATCACATTGTCAGTGACCTTCCCATCCATCCATCCAACAATCACATTGTCAGTGACCCCCCCATCCATCCATCCAACAATCACATTGTCAGTGACCCCCCCATCCATACATCCAACAATCACATTGTCAGTGACCCCCCCCATCCATCCATCAATCACATTGTCAGTGACCCCCCCATCCATCCATCCAACAATCACATTGTCAGTGACCCCCCCATCCATCCATCCAACAATCACATTGTCAGTGACCCCCCCATCCATACATCCAACAATCACATTGTCAGTGACCCCCCCATCCATCCATCCAACAATCACATTGTCAGTGACCCCCCCATCCATCCATCCAACAATCACATTGTCAGTGACCCCCCCATCCATACATCCAACAATCACATTGTCAGTGACCTCCCCCATCCATCCATCCAACAATCACATTGTCAGTGACCCCCCCATCCATCCAACAATCACATTGTCAGTGACCCCCCCCATCCATACATCCAACAATCACATTGTCAGTGACCCCCCCATCCATACATCCAACAATCACATTGTCAGTGACCCGCCCAACCATCCATCCAACAATCACATTGTCAGTGACCTCCCCCATCCATCCATCCAACAATCACATTGTCAGTGACCCCCCCCCATCCATCCGTCCAACAATCACATTGTCAGTGACCCCCCCATCCATCCATCCAACAATCACATTGTCAGTGACCCCCCCATCCATCCACCAATCACATTGTCAGTGACTTCCCCATCCATACACCAATCACATTGTCAGTAACCCCCCCAACCATCCAACAATCACATTGTCAGTGACCCCCCCATCCATATATCCAACAATCACATTGTCAGTGACCCCCCCCATCCATCCATCCAACAATCACATTGTCAGTGACCCCCCCCATCCATCCATCCAACAATCACATTGTCAGTGACCCCCCCATCCATCCATCCAACAATCACATTGTCAGTGACCCCCCCATCCAACCATCCAACAATCACATTGTCAGTGACCCCCCCATCCATCCATCCAACAATCACATTGTCAGTGACCTTCCCATCCATCCATCCAACAGTCACATTGTCAGTGACCCCCCCATCCATCCATCCAACAATCACATTGTCAGTGACCCCCCCATCCATACATCCAACAATCACATTGTCAGTGACCCCCCCCATCCATCCATCAATCACATTGTCAGTGACCCCCCCATCCATCCATCCAACAATCACATTGTCAGTGACCCCCCCATCCATCCATCCAACAATCACATTGTCAGTGACCCCCCCATCCATACATCCAACAATCACATTGTCAGTGACCCCCCCATCCATCCATCCAACAATCACATTGTCAGTGACCCCCCCCATCCATCCATCCAACAATCACATTGTCAGTGACCCCCCCATCCATACATCCAACAATCACATTGTCAGTGACCTCCCCCATCCATCCATCCAACAATCACATTGTCAGTGACCCCCCCATCCATCCAACAATCACATTGTCAGTGACCCCCCCCATCCATACATCCAACAATCACATTGTCAGTGACCCCCCCATCCATACATCCAACAATCACATTGTCAGTGACCCGCCCAACCATCCATCCAACAATCACATTGTCAGTGACCTCCCCCATCCATCCATCCAACAATCACATTGTCAGTGACCCCCCCCCATCCATCCGTCCAACAATCACATTGTCAGTGACCCCCCCATCCATCCATCCAACAATCACATTGTCAGTGACCCCCCCATCCATCCACCAATCACATTGTCAGTGACTTCCCCATCCATACACCAATCACATTGTCAGTAACCCCCCCAACCATCCAACAATCACATTGTCAGTGACCCCCCCATCCATATATCCAACAATCACATTGTCAGTGACCCCCCCATCCATCCATCCAACAATCACATTGTCAGTGACCCCCCCCATCCATCCATCCAACAATCACATTGTCAGTGACCCCCCCATCCATCCATCCAACAATCACATTGTCAGTGACCCCCCCATCCAACCAACAATCACATTGTCAGTGACCCCCCCATCCATCCATCCAACAATCACATTGTCAGTGACCCCCCATCCATCCAACAATCACATTGTCAGTGACCCCCCCATCCATCCATCCAACAGTCACATTGTCAGTGACCCCCCCCCCATCCATATATCCAACAATCACATTGTCAGTGACCCCCCCCATCCAAACATCCAACAATCACATTGTCAGTGACCCCCCCCATCCATATATCCAACAATCACATTGTCAGTGACCCCCCCCCATCCAAACATCCAACAATCACATTGTCGGTGACCTTCCCATCCATCCATCCAACAATCACATTGTCAGTGACCCCCCCCAACCATCCATCCAACAATCACATTGTCAGTGACCCCCCCCCATCCATATATCCAACAATCACATTGTCAGTGACCCCCCCCATCCAAACATCCAACAATCACATTGTCGGTGACCTTCCCATCCATCCATCCAACAATCACATTGTCAGTGACCCCCCCCATCCAAACATCCAATCATCACATTGTCAGTGACCCCCCCATCCATCCATCCAACAATCACATTGTCAGTGACCCCCCCATCCATCCAACAATCACATTGTCAGTGACCCCACCATCCATCCATCCAACAATCACATTGTCAGTGACCCCCCCATCCATCCAACAATCACATTGTCAGTGACCCCCCCATGCAGCCAACAATCACATTGTCAGTGACCCCCCCATCCATCCAACAATCACAATGTCACTGACCCCCCCATCCAACAATCACATTGTCAGTGACCCCCCCAACCATCTAACAATCACATTGTCAGTGACCCCCCCCCATCCATCCGTCCAACAATCATATTGTCAGTGACCCCCCCATCCATCCATCCAATAATCACATTGTCAGTGACCCCCCCCATCCATCCATCCATCCAACAATCGCATTGTCAGTGACCCCCCCCATCCATCCAACAATCACATTGTCAGTGACCCCCCATCCATCCATCCAACAATCACATTGTCAGTGACCCCCCCCCATCCATCCGTCCAACAATCACATTGTCAGTGACCCCCCCCATCCATCCATCCAACAATCACATTGTCAGTGACCCCCCCATCCATCCACCAATCACATTGTCAGTGACCCCCCCATCCATACACCAATCACATTGTCAGTAACCCCCCCAACCATCCAACAATCACATTGTCAGTGACCCCCCCATCCATATATCCAACAATCACATTGTCAGTGACCCCCCCCATCCATCCATCCAACAATCACATTGTCAGTGACCCCCCCATCCATCCATCCAACAATCACATTGTCAGTGACCCCCCCATCCATCCATCCAACAATCACATTGTCAGTGACCCCCCCATCCAACCAACAATCACATTGTCAGTGACCCCCCCATCCATCCATCCAACAATCACATTGTCAGTGACCCCCCATCCATCCAACAATCACATTGTCAGTGACCCCCCCATCCATCCATCCAACAGTCACATTGTCAGTGACCCCCCCCCCATCCATATATCCAACAATCACATTGTCAGTGACCCCCCCATCCAAACATCCAACAATCACATTGTCGGTGACCTTCCCATCCATCCATCCAACAATCACATTGTCAGTGACCCCCCCATCCATCCATCCAACAATCACATTGTCAGTGACCCCCCCATCCATCCACCAATCACATTGTCAGTGACCCCCCCATCCATCCAACAATCACATTGTCAGTAACCCCCTCAACCATCCAACAATCACATTGTCAGTGACCCCCCATCCATATATCCAAGAATCACATTGTCAGTGACCCCCCCCATCCAAACATCCAACAATCACATTGTCGGTGACCTTCCCATCCATCCATCCAACAATCACATTGTCAGTGACCCCCCCCCAACCATCCATCCAACAATCACATTGTCAGTGACCCCCCCCATCCATCCAACAATCACATTGTCAGTGACCCCCCCATCCATCCATCCAACAATCACATTGTCAGTGACCCCCCCATCCATCCATCCAACAATCACATTGTCAGTGACCCCCCCATCCATCCATCCAACAATCACATTGTCAGTGACCCCCCCATCCATCCATCCAACAATCACATTGTCAGTGACCCCCCCATCCATCCATCCAACAATCACATTGTCAGTGACCTTCCCATCCATCCATCCAACAATCACATTGTCAGTGACCCCCCCATCCATCCATCCAACAATCACATTGTCAGTGACCCCCCCATCCATACATCCAACAATCACATTGTCAGTGACCCCCCCCATCCATCCATCAATCACATTGTCAGTGACCCCCCATCCATCCATCCAACAATCACATTGTCAGTGACCCCCCCATCCATCCATCCAACAATCACATTGTCAGTGACCCCCCCATCCATACATCCAACAATCACATTGTCAGTGACCCCCCCATCCATCCATCCAACAATCACATTGTCAGTGACCCCCCCATCCATCCATCCAACAATCACATTGTCAGTGACCCCCCCATCCATACATCCAACAATCACATTGTCAGTGACCTCCCCCATCCATCCATCCAACAATCACATTGTCAGTGACCCCCCCATCCATCCAACAATCACATTGTCAGTGACCCCCCCCATCCATACATCCAACAATCACATTGTCAGTGACCCCCCCATCCATACATCCAACAATCACATTGTCAGTGACCCGCCCAACCATCCATCCAACAATCACATTGTCAGTGACCTCCCCCATCCATCCATCCAACAATCACATTGTCAGTGACCCCCCCCCATCCATCCGTCCAACAATCACATTGTCAGTGACCCCCCCATCCATCCATCCAACAATCACATTGTCAGTGACCCCCCCATCCATCCACCAATCACATTGTCAGTGACTTCCCCATCCATACACCAATCACATTGTCAGTAACCCCCCCAACCAACCAACAATCACATTGTCAGTGACCCCCCCATCCATCCATCCAACAATCACATTGTCAGTGACCCCCCCCATCCATCCATCCAACAATCACATTGTCAGTGACCCCCCCATCCATCCATCCAACAATCACATTGTCAGTGACCCCCCCATCCAACCATCCAACAATCACATTGTCAGTGACCCCCACATCCATCCATCCAACAATCACATTGTCAGTGACCTTCCCATCCATCCATCCAACAATCACATTGTCAGTGACCCCCCCATCCATCCATCCAACAATCACATTGTCAGTGACCCCCCCATCCATACATCCAACAATCACATTGTCAGTGACCCCCCCCCATCCATCCATCAATCACATTGTCAGTGACCCCCCCATCCATCCATCCAACAATCACATTGTCAGTGACCCCCCCATCCATCCATCCAACAATCACATTGTCAGTGACCCCCCCATCCATACATCCAACAATCACATTGTCAGTGACCCCCCCATCCATCCATCCAACAATCACATTGTCAGTGACCCCCCCCATCCATCCATCCAACAATCACATTGTCAGTGACCCCCCCATCCATACATCCAACAATCACATTGTCAGTGACCTCCCCCATCCATCCATCCAACAATCACATTGTCAGTGACCCCCCCATCCATCCAACAATCACATTGTCAGTGACCCCCCCCCATCCATACATCCAACAATCACATTGTCAGTGACCCCCCCATCCATACATCCAACAATCACATTGTCAGTGACCCGCCCAACCATCCATCCAACAATCACATTGTCAGTGACCTCCCCCATCCATCCATCCAACAATCACATTGTCAGTGACCCCCCCCCATCCATCCGTCCAACAATCACATTGTCAGTGACCCCCCCATCCATCCATCCAACAATCACATTGTCAGTGACCCCCCCATCCATCCACCAATCACATTGTCAGTGACTTCCCCATCCATACACCAATCACATTGTCAGTAACCCCCCCAACCATCCAACAATCACATTGTCAGTGACCCCCCCATCCATATATCCAACAATCACATTGTCAGTGACCCCCCCATCCATCCATCCAACAATCACATTGTCAGTGACCCCCCCCATCCATCCATCCAACAATCACATTGTCAGTGACCCCCCCCATCCATCCATCCAACAATCACATTGTCAGTGACCCCCCCATCCAACCAACAATCACATTGTCAGTGACCCCCCCATCCATCCATCCAACAATCACATTGTCAGTGACCCCCCATCCATCCAACAATCACATTGTCAGTGACCCCCCCATCCATCCATCCAACAGTCACATTGTCAGTGACCCCCCCCCCATCCATATATCCAACAATCACATTGTCAGTGACCCCCCCCATCCAAACATCCAACAATCACATTGTCGGTGACCTTCCCATCCATCCATCCAACAATCACATTGTCAGTGACCCCCCCATCCATCCATCCAACAATCACATTGTCAGTGACCCCCCCATCCATCCACCAATCACATTGTCAGTGACCCCCCCATCCATCCAACAATCACATTGTCAGTAACCCCCTCAACCATCCAACAATCACATTGTCAGTGACCCCCCATCCATATATCCAACAATCACATTGTCAGTGACCCCCCCCATCCATCCATCCAACAATCACATTGTCAGTGACCCCCCCCATCCATCCATCCAACAATCACATTGTCAGTGACCCCCCCCATCCATATATCCAACAATCACATTGTCAGTGACCCCCCCCATCCAAACATCCAACAATCACATTGTCGGTGACCTTCCCATCCATCCATCCAACAATCACATTGTCAGTGACCCCCCCCAACCATCCATCCAACAATCACATTGTCAGTGACCCCCCCATCCATCCATCCAACAATCACATTGTCAGTGACCCCCCCATCCATCCAACAATCACATTGTCAGTGACCCCACCATCCATCCATCCAACAATCACATTGTCAGTGACCCCCCCATCCATCCAACAATCACATTGTCAGTGACCCCCCCATGCAGCCAACAATCACATTGTCAGTGACCCCCCCATCCATCCAACAATCACAATGTCACTGACCCCCCCCATCCAACAATCACATTGTCAGTGACCCCCCCAACCATCTAACAATCACATTGTCAGTGACCCCCCCCATCCATCCGTCCAACAATCATATTGTCAGTGACCCCCCCATCCATCCATCCAATAATCACATTGTCAGTGACCCCCCCCATCCATCCATCCATCCAACAATCGCATTGTCAGTGACCCCCCCCATCCATCCAACAATCACATTGTCAGTGACCCCCCATCCATCCATCCAACAATCACATTGTCAGTGACCCCCCCCCATCCATCCGTCCAACAATCACATTGTCAGTGACCCCCCCCATCCATCCATCCAACAATCACATTGTCAGTGACCCCCCCATCCATCCACCAATCACATTGTCAGTGACCCCCCCATCCATACACCAATCACATTGTCAGTAACCCCCCCAACCATCCAACAATCACATTGTCAGTGACCCCCCCATCCATATATCCAACAATCACATTGTCAGTGACCCCCCCCATCCATCCATCCAACAATCACATTGTCAGTGACCCCCCCATCCATCCATCCAACAATCACATTGTCAGTGACCCCCCCATCCATCCATCCAACAATCACATTGTCAGTGACCCCCCCATCCAACCAACAATCACATTGTCAGTGACCCCCCCATCCATCCATCCAACAATCACATTGTCAGTGACCCCCCATCCATCCAACAATCACATTGTCAGTGACCCCCCCATCCATCCATCCAACAGTCACATTGTCAGTGACCCCCCCCCCCATCCATATATCCAACAATCACATTGTCAGTGACCCCCCCCATCCAAACATCCAACAATCACATTGTCGGTGACCTTCCCATCCATCCATCCAACAATCACATTGTCAGTGACCCCCCCATCCATCCATCCAACAATCACATTGTCAGTGACCCCCCCATCCATCCACCAATCACATTGTCAGTGACCCCCCCATCCATCCAACAATCACATTGTCAGTAACCCCCTCAACCATCCAACAATCACATTGTCAGTGACCCCCCATCCATATATCCAAGAATCACATTGTCAGTGACCCCCCCCATCCAAACATCCAACAATCACATTGTCGGTGACCTTCCCATCCATCCATCCAACAATCACATTGTCAGTGACCCCCCCCCAACCATCCATCCAACAATCACATTGTCAGTGACCCCCCCATCCATATATCCAACAATCACATTGTCAGTGACCCCCCCCATCCAAACATCCAACAATCACATTGTCGGTGACATTCCCATCCATCCATCCAACAATCACATTGTCAGTGACCCCCCCATCCAAACATCCAATAATCACATTGTCAGTGACCCCCCCATCCATCCATCCAACAATCACATTGTCAGTGACCCCCCCATCCATCCAACAATCACATTGTCAGTGACCCCACCATCCATCCATCCAACAATCACATTGTCAGTGACCCCCCATCCATCCAACAATCACATTGTCAGTGACCCCACCATCCATCCATCCAACAATCACATTGTCAGTGACCCCCCATCCATCCAACAATCACATTGTCAGTGACCCCCCCATGCAGCCAACAATCACATTGTCAGTGACCCCCCCATCCATCCAACAATCACAATGTCACTGACCCCCCATCCAACAATCACATTGTCAGTGACCCCCCCAACCATCTAACAATCACATTGTCAGTGACCCCCCCCATCCATTCGTCCAACAATCATATTGTCAGTGACCCCCCCCATCCATCCATCCAACAATCACATTGTCAGTGACCCCCCCCATCCATCCATCCATCCAACAATCACATTGTCAGTGACACCCCCCATCCATCCAACAATCACATTGTCAGTGACCCCCCATCCATCCATCCAACAATCACATTGTCAGTGACCCCCCCCCATCTATATATCCAACAATCACATTGTCAGTGACCCCCCCCCATCCAAACATCCAACAATCACATTGTCGGTGACCTTCCCATCCATCCATCCAACAATCACATTGTCAGTGACCCCCCCCATCCATCCAACAATCACATTGTCAGTGACCCCCCCATCCAGCCAACAATCACATTGTCAGTGACCCCCCCATCCATCCAACAATCACATTGTCAGTGACCCCCCCATCCAGCCAACAATCACTTTGTCAGTGACCCCCCCATCCAGCCAACAATCACATTGTCAGTGACCCCCCCATCCATCCAACAATCACATTGTCAGTGACCCCCCCATCCAGCCAACAATCACTTTGTCAGTGACCCCCCAATCCATCCAACAATCACATTGTCAGTGACCCCCCCATCTAGCCAACAATCACATTGTCAGTGACCCCCCCATCCATTCATCCAACAATCACATTGTCAGTGACCCCCCCATCCATCCATCCATCCAACAATCACATTGTCAGTGACCCCCCCCATCCATCCAAACATCCAACAATCACATTGTCAGTGACCCCCCTCATCCAGCCAACAATCACATTGTCAGTGACCCCCCCATCCATCCAACAATCACATTGTCAGTGACCCCCCATCCGGCCAACAATCACATTGTCAGTGACCCCCCCATCCATCCAACAATCACATTGTCAGTGACCCCCCCATCCATATATCCAACAATCACATTGTCAGTGACCCCCCCCATCCAAACATCCAACAATCACATTGTCGGTGACCTTCCCATCCATCCATCCAACAATCACATTGTCAGTGACCCCCCCATCCACCCATCCAACAATCACATTGTCAGTGACCCCCCCATCCATCCATCCAACAATCACATTGTCAGTGACCCCCCCATCCAACCAACAATCACATTGTCAGTGTCCCACCCATCCATCCATCCAACAATCACATTGTCAGTGACCCGCCCATCCAAACATCCAACAATCACATTGTCAGTGACCCCCCATCCATCCAACAATCACATTGTCAGTGACCCCCCCCATCCATCCATCCAACAATCACATTGTCAGTGACCCCCCCATCCATCCAACAATCACATTGTCAGTGACCCCCCCATCCAGCCAACAATCACATTGTCAGTGACCCCCCCATCCAGCCAACAATCACATTGTCAGTGACCGCCCCATCTATCCAACAATCACATTGTCAGTGACCCCCCCCATCCAAACATCCAACAATCACATTGTCGGTGACCTTCCCATCCATCCATCCAACAATCACATTGTCAGTGACCCCCCCATCCACCCATCCAACAATCACATTGTCAGTGACCCCCCCATCCATCCATCCAACAATCACATTGTCAGTGACCCCCCCATCCAACCAACAATCACATTGTCAGTGTCCCCCCCATCCATCCATCCAACAATCACATTGTCAGTGACCCGCCCATCCAAACATCCAACAATCACATTGTCAGTGACCCCCCATCCATCCAACAATCACATTGTCAGTGACCCCCCCATCCATCCATCCAACAATCACATTGTCAGTGACCCCCCCATCCATCCAACAATCACATTGTCAGTGACCCCCCCATCCAGCCAACAATCACATTGTCAGTGACCCCCCCATCCAGCCAACAATCACATTGTCAGTGACCGCCCCATCTATCCAACAATCACATTGTCAGTGACCCCCCCCATCCATCCAACAATCACATTGTCAGTGACCCCCCCATCCATCCATCCAACAATCACATTGTCAGTGACCCCCCCCATCCATCCAACAATCACATTGTCAGTGACCCCCCCATCCATCCATCCAACACTCACATTGTCAATGACACCCCCCAACCATCCAACACTCATATTGTCAGTGACCCCCCCATCCATCCAACAATCACATTGTCAGTGACCCCCCCAACCATCCAACAATCACATTGTCAGTGACCCCCCCATCCATCCATCCAACAATCACATTGTCAGTGAACCCCCATCCATCCATCCAGCAATCACATTGTCAGTGACCCCCCCATCCATCCATCCAAGAATCACATTGTCAGTGACCCCCCATCCATCCATCCAACAATCACATTGTCAGTGACCCCCCCCATCCATCCATCCAACAATCACATTGTCAGTGACCCCCCCCATCCATCCATCCAACAATCACATTGTCAGTGACCCCCCCATCCATACATCCAACAATCACATTGTCAGTGACACCCCCATCCATCCATCCAACAATCACATTGACAGTGACCCCCCATCCATACATCCAACAATCACATTGTCAGTGACCCCCCCCATCCATCCAACAAACACATTGTCAGTGACACCCCCATCCATCCAACAAACACATTGTCAGTGACTCCCCCATCCATCCATCCAACAATCACATTGTCAGTGACCCCCCCATCCATCCATCCAACAATCACATTGTCAGTGACCCCCCCATCCATCCAACAATCACACTGTCAGTGACCCCCCCCATCCATATATCCAACAATCACATTGTCAGTGACCCCCCCATCCATCCAACAATCACATTGTCAGTGACCCCCCCATCCACCCATCCAACAATCACATTGTCAGTGCCCCCCCATCCATACATCCAACAATCACATTGTCTGTGAGCTCCCCATCTATCCATCCAACAATCACATTGTCAGTGACCCCCCCATCCGTCCAACAATCACATTCTCAGTGACCCCCCCATCCATCCAACAATCACATTGTCAGTGACCCCCCCATCCACCCATCCAACAATCACATTGTCAGTGACCCCCCCATCCATACATCCAACAATCACATTGTCAGTGCCCCCCCATCCATCCATCCAACAGTCACATCGTCAGTGACCCCCCCATCCATCCAGCCATCCAACAATCACATTGTCAGTGACCCCCCCATCCATC
Source organism: Hypanus sabinus (assembly GCF_030144855.1). NCBI lineage: Eukaryota > Metazoa > Chordata > Chondrichthyes > Myliobatiformes > Dasyatidae > Hypanus > Hypanus sabinus. The sequence continues at coordinate 90,817,294 of NC_082720.1, read as the reverse complement.
TATCCAGCCATCCAACAATCACATTGTCAGTGCCCCCCCATCCACTCATCCAACAATCACATTGTCAGTGACCCCCCCATCCACCCATCCAACAATCACATTGTCAGTGACCCCCCCATCCATACATCCAACAATCACATTGTCAGTGCCCCCCATCCATCCATCCAACAATCACATTGTCAGTGACCCCCCCATCCATCCATCCAACAATCACATTGTCAGTGACCCCCCCGTCCATCCAACAATCACATTGTCAGTGACCCCCCCCATTCATCCAACAATCACATTGTCATTGACCCCCCCTATCCATCCATCCAACAATCACATTGTCAGTGACCACCCCCATCCTTCCAACAATCGCATTGTCAGTGACCCACCCATCCATCCAACAATCACATTGTCAGTGACCCCCCCATCCATCCAACAATCACATTGTCAGTGACCCCCCCATCCAACAATCACATTGTCAGTGACCCCCCCAACCATCTAACAATCACATTGTCAGTGACCCCCCCATCCATCCGTCCAACAATCATATTGTCAGTGACCCCCCCATCCATCCATCCAACAATCACATTGTCAGTGACCCCCCCATCCATCCATCCAACAATCACATTGTCAGTGACCCCCCCATCCATCCAGCTATCCAACAATCACATTGTCAGTGACCCCCCCATCCATCCATCCAGCCATCCAACAATCACATTGTCAGTGCCCCCCCATCCATACATCCAACAATCACATTGTCAGTGCCCCCCCATCCATCCATCCAACAATCACATTGTCAGTGACCCCCCCGTCCATCCAACAATCACATTGTCAGTGACCCCCCCCATCCATCCAACAATTACATTGTCATTGACCCCCCCATCCATCCATCCAACAATCACATTGTCAGTGACCCCCCCATCCATCCAACAATCGCATTGTCAGTGACCCACCCATCCATCCATCCAACAATCACATTGTCAGTGACCCCCCCCATCCATCCAACAATCACATTGTCAGTGACCCCCCCCATCCATCCATGCAACAATCACATTGTCAGTGACCCCCCCATCCATCCAGCTATCCAACAATCACATTGTCAGTGACCCCCCCATCCATCCATCCAGCCATCCAACAATCACATTGTCAGTGCCCCCCCCATCCATACATCCAACAATCACATTGTCAGTGCCCCCCCATCCATCCATCCAACAATCACATTGTCAGTGACCCCCCCGTCCATCCAACAATCACATTGTCAGTGACCCCCCCCCATCCATCCAACAATTACATTGTCATTGACCCCCCCATCCATCCATCCAACAATCACATTGTCAGTGACCCCCCCATCCATCCAACAATCGCATTGTCAGTGACCCACCCATCCAACAATCACATTGTCAGTGACCCCCTCATCCATACATCCAACAATCACATTGTCAGTGACACCCCCCATCCATCCATCCAACAATCACATTGTCAGTGACCCCCCATCCATACATCCAACAATCACATTGTCAGTGACCCCCCCATCCATCCAACAAACACATTGTCAGTGACACCCCCATCCATCCAACAAACACATTGTCAGGACTCCCCCATCCATCCATCCAACAATCACATTGTCAGTGACCCCCCCATCCATCCATCCAACAATCACATTGTCAGTGACCCCCCCATCCATCCATCCAACAATCACATTGTCAGTGACCCCCCATCCATCCAACAATCACATTGTCAGTGACCCCCCCATTCATCCAACAATCACATTGTCAGTGACCCCCCCATCCATCCATCCAACAATCACATTGTCAGTGACCCCCCCCATCCATCCAACAATCACATTGTCAGTGACCCCCCCCATCCATCCATGCAACAATCACATTGTCAGTGACCCCCCCATCCATACATCCAACAATCACATTGTCAGACCCCCCCCATCCATCCATCCAACAATCACATTGTCAGTGACCCCCCCATCCAACAATCACATTGTCAGTGAACCCCCCCATCCATCCAACAATCGCATTGTCAGTGACCCACCCATCCATCCAACAATCACATTGTCAGTGACCCCCCCCATCCATCCATCCAACAGTCACATTGTCAGTGACCCCCCCATCCATACATCCATCCATCACATTGTCAGTGACCCCCCCCCCCCATCCATCCAGCAATGACATTGTCAGTGACCCCCCCCATCCATCCATCCAACAATCACATTGTCAGTGACCCCCCCATCCATCCATCCATCCATCACATTGTCAGTGACCCCCCCATCCATCCATCCAACAATCACATTGTCAATGACCCCCCCCCCCATCCATCCAGCAATGTCATTGTCAGTGAACCCCCCCCGCCCCCCACCATCGGTCCAACATTCGCTGATCACCTCCCATCTAGCAGGCGATACCGTGCCATTAGGAGAAGAACTGTTAGGATGGGTAACAGTTTCTTCCCCCAGACTCAGAGTACTGTACTCCCTGCCACTACCCAGATCCTGTCAACAATGCCAACATTGTTGTACTGTTTACTTTTTAACTTTACCCTTATTATCTGTTAACGTGTTTGTGATGATATTACTTTGGGTTGTCTGTGTGAGTTATATGTCCTGTTGTGCACCTTGGTCCGGTGGAATATTGTTCTTGATGTGGGACTGTCTGCATGTGAGGCTGGGGTGTGAAGCGCTGGCTGATGGCAGCGTTCCTGATCAGAACGTTGTCTTGTAGTACCTCGATCAGATTCGGCAGACCATCTTTGAGAATCTGAAAATGCTGAATCACGCACCCAGTGTTCAGATCCACGACGTTCCCTCGGATCTCCTGAGCTACGAACGGAGTGATGAGCCAGACCCTGAGGAGCGTGGGTCTGAGGACAACTACAACAGGTGGGTGCTACAGGAGGCCCAATAATCCATCCCATCCCCACTCAGTCACCAAGAAACTCCCCGCATCCCTCGATAGCTCACCCAATCCCAACAAATTAGCTTCCGAGGACAACCCTTGCTGGGGTTTTTCCCCCATACCTTGTACCCATCCTACTGTTTCCTTCCATCTTTCCATGTTATCCTTGTATGACACTGAAATTTGTAATACTCTCCACCTTCTCCTTTGGCCTTACATCGTGATACTATTATATAGGCTCATAGGTAATTTGGCCCATGGAACCTGCTCCTCCATTTCATCATGGCTGATCCATTTTCCCTTTTAGCCCCAATCTCCTGTCTTCTTCCTGTATCCCTTCATGCCCTGACCAATCAAGAATCTATCAACCTCTGCCTTAAATATACATAATGACAGCGTCCACTGCCACTTGAGGTAACGAATTTCACAGATTCACCACTCACTGGGTGAAGAAATTCCTCCTCATCTCTGTTCTAAATGTATGTCCCTCTGTTCTGAGGCTGTCCCCTCTGGTCTTAGACTCTCCCATCATAAGAAACATCCTCTCCAAATCTACTCTTATCAAGGCCTTTTAACATTCCATAGGTTTCAATGAGATCCTCCCTCATTCTTTTTAAATTCCACTAAGTACAGGCCCAGAGTCATCAAACGCTTTTCAAATGACAAGCCTTTCAATCCCGGAATCATTTTCATGAACCTCCTATGATCCCTTTCCAATGTTAGCACATACTTTCTTAGATAAAGGGCCCAAAAATATTCACAATACCAATGCTTTATAAAGTCTCAACATTACATCCTTGCTTTTATATTCTCGTCCTCTTGAAATAAACGTTAACATAGCACTTCCCTTCCTCACCACCAACTCAACCTACAATTTAACCTTTAGGGAATCCTGCATGAGGATTCCAACGTCCCTTTGCTCCTCAGACTTCCATTTCTTCTACCAAAGTGCAAGACCATACACTTACTAACACTATTCCATCTGCCATTTCTTTGCCCATTCTCCTAATCTGTCAAAAACCTCCTGTAGACTTGCTACTTCCTCAAAACTACCTGCCTCTCCACCTATCTTTGTATGGTCCACAAACCCGACTACAAAGCCATCAATTCTATCATTTGTGTCATTGACATAAAGTGTAAAAATAAGCAGTCCCAACACAGACCCCTGTGGAACACCACTAGTCACCGGCAGCCAACCAGAAAAGGCCCCATTTATTCCCACACTTTGCCTCCTGCCAATCAGCCACTGCTTTATCCATGCTAGAATCTTCTGCATGTACCATCAGCTCTTAACTTTTAAGCAGCTTCTCGTGGCATCTTGTCAAAGGCCTTCTGAAAATCCGGAATCTGCTGATTCTCCATTGTCTATCCTGCTTGTTATTTCTTCAATGAATTCTTAGTTAGACAAAATTAGTTAGACAAAATTTTTCCCTTGAGGAACCCATAAACATTACAGCCTATTTTATCATGTTACTGCAAATACCTCAAAACCACGTCCTTAACAATCAATTTCAACATTTTCCCAACCACTGAGGTCAGACTAACTGGTCTACAGTTTCCTTTCTTCCACCTCCCTTACTTCATGAAGAGTGGAATGACATTTGCAATTTTCAATTCCTCTGGAACTATGCCAGAATCAATTGATTCTTAATAGATCTTTACCATTACCTCCATAATCTCTTCACCATTACCTCCATAATCTCTTCAGCCACCTCTTTCAGAACCCTGGGGTGTAGTCCATCTTGTCCAGGTGACGGATCTACCTTCAGACTTTCCAGTTTCCCAAGAACCTTCCCTCCAGTAATGGCAACTTTACACACTTCTGCCTCCTGACACTCTTGAACTTCCACTATACTGCTAGTGTCTTCCACACTGAAGGCTGATGCAAAATTCTTATTTAGATCGTCCATTTCCTTGACCTCCATTACTACCTCTCCAGCATCATTTTCCAGGGGTCCAATATTTACCATCACCTCTCTTTTACACTTTATGTATCTGAAGAAACTTTTGTTTTCCTCTTCAATATTATTGGCTAGCTTACCTTTGTATTCCATCTTTTCCTTTCTTCCTTTATGACTTTTTTTGAGTTGCCTTCTGCTGTTTTTTTTAATTAGTTTTTTTAATACATTTTCTACATAACTACAAATTAAAAACCCAGATCAAAATGAGGAACATTAATACAGTGCAAAATTAAGCATACAATGACAATATGATACAAAGAAAGAGAATTAAAAAAAAGCACCCAAATTGAAGACAAGTAAACTTAGTGTCCTCCCCAAGCCCCACAACACAAAAAAAAACTACAGACCAACCACAACACAATATAGAGAATATGAATCAGGACAATCAAACTCCCAAACTGTGAATACACTTAGTATTAGAGGATAATAATGCCTACTACCAAAAAAAAGGGAGCTGAAAGCAAGGGACCAAAAAAAAACCCTAGTCAAGAGGAAGGTTATAAAAGTACTCGATAAAAGGTCCCCAGACCTTATGGAACCTTCTGCTGGTTTTTAAAAGCTTCCTAATCCTCTAACTTCCCACTAATTTTTGCTCTATTATATGCCCTCTCTTTGGTTTTTATGTTGGCTTTAACTTCTCATCAGCCACAGTTGTGTCATACCGCCTTTAGAATACTTCTTCCTCTTCGTGATGTATATATCTTGCACCTTCTGAATTGCTCCCAGAAATTCCAGCCATTGCTTCTCTGTAGTCATCCCTGCTAGCGTTCCTTTCCAATCAGTTTTGGCCAACTCCTCTCTCATGCCTTTGTAATTCCCTTTACTCCACTGTAATGCTGATACAGCTGACTTCAGCTTCTCCCTTTCACATTGCAGGATGAATTTTACCATCACTGGCCCCAAAGGGTTCCTTTAATTTAAGCTCACTAAGCATTCTAGTTCATTTCACAACAGCTGGACCAGTGTAACTGATCCCCTAGTGGGCTCAACAACGAGTTGTTTGTGGGCATTCCTTCTCTTAGGATGCAGTACCAACTTGATTTTCCTAAACTCCTTGCATATTGAAATCCCCCATGAGTATCGTAACATTGCCCTTTTGACGTGTGGATTCTCGATCTCCCATTGTAATTTGTAGACCAAAACTTTACTGCTGTCTGGAACTTCTGTTAGGGTCTTTTTTAACCCTCGTCAACACCTTCCAACACTGTCACCTCTTTCTAATGATTTTTTTTTTACCAACTGAGCCATGCTACCCCCCTGCCTTCCTGCATCCTTTCCATACAATCTGTATCCTTGGATGTGAAGCTCCCAGCTATAATCTTCTTTCAGCCACGATTCAGTGATGCCCACATCGTCATACATAGTAATCTGTAACTGTGCTACAAGTTCATCCACCTTAATCCATATACGGTGCACATTCAAATTTAACACCTTAAGTCCTGTATTCACCTTTTTTGATTCTGTCCGCCTTTCACATTGCAACTCATCCTGTTGACTGCAATTCTGCCCTAATAGCCTCTCCTGCCAGTGTCTCACTACACACTGCCTTTGCACTTGCACTCCAGTTGTCATCCCCTGCCAATTAGTTTAAACACTCCTGAACAATGCAAGCAGACCTGCTCACAAGAATGTTAGTCCTGCTCGGGTTTTTGTGTAAACCATCCCTTTTATACAGGTCATACCTTCCCCAGAAGAGCTCCCAGTGATCCACAAATCTGAACCCCTGGTCCATGTAACAACTCCTCAGCCTTGCCGTCATCTGCCAAATCATCCAATTACCCTCACTGGCATGTGGCACGGGTGACAATCCAGAAATGACTACCCTAGAGGGAAGGGTTAGATTGAACTTCGAGTGCTGGGCTGTAATGTTCTGTATCGTCTGTCCTTAGGCCTGACGCTGGCAACGAATTTTACGATGGTGACCATGATAATGATAAGGAGAGTGATGTGGAAATCTGAAGACCAGATCTGTGGCTTTCCGTCCCATAGAGCAGAGGCTGAGCGTCTCTCGTCTGCCCCTGAAACAGGTGGTCGTTCCCCAGCCCCTGGACCCTTTGAGTTTGCTGTTTGGTTCTTTCGCCTAGCGGGGGAGAATTTGTTGGTTGGAATCGCTGGCACTCTGCTGTGGGGCGTGTGGGCAGTTTACATCATCCATTCAGATACCAACAGTTGGTTTTAGACACCAAGCATCGCATCAAGGGGTTCAGGGTTTAAGTCGCTGACACTGAGAATCACTGGATCTGCAGCGTGGGACAGCCGTTCTTTCTCATCAGGATAATCCAGAGATTCTGAGGTGTTGTTGGTACCCTGACCCCACCTTCCCTCACAGACATGCGAGTCATCAATGTCCTTTCTGGAATTGCATTATTTTAAGCAACACACTCAAAATGCTTGAGGAGCTCAAGTCAGGTGGCATCAATGGAGGAGAGTAAGCTGTCTCTTTTTCCAGTCCCCATTCACCCCTCTTCTCACTTGCCTATCATCTCTGCTGGTGCCTCTCCTGCTTCCCTTTCTCCCATGGTCTGCAGATTCCTCCTCCTTCAGCCCTTTACCTTTTCCACTCCACACCTCCCAGGTTCTTACTTCATCCCCCTGCTGGCTTCACTTATCACCTTCTGTCTTGTCCACCTTCCAGTCCTGAAGGGTCTCATCCCGTAAAGTTGACTGTTTATTCCTCTCCACAGATGCTGCCTAACCACCGAGTTCCTCCTGCATTGTGTGTGTGGCTCCACATTTTTCATTTCTCTGACAATTTCAATGACACCATCCTGAGAATACAGTGGAGTTGTGCAATAAATGAGAACATACTCTGAAAGTTCTGAGTCACCAGGCAGAGTTCAGCCATGTGTAGACCACTCAGTGTGTGAGGGAAGACAGTGAGGCTACTGTCTGGAAGCATTTCGTCGGAATTACATAGCAAGACATTGGTCTGCAAGGTGTGGGGTATCTGTGTCACATTCGTGAGCTGGGTGTGTTAGCAAACTGTGAACAAGTTCAAATCATCTGAAAGCAGCAATACACATCGCCCAGTGAGCATTTTATTCTGTCGTTTAGCTTGTGTAAATAAACCAGGGTTGTCTATTTGTAAAACAATTCATTTTCACATTAAAATGCTTTTAATAACTTGTTAAACGTTTGGTCATAGTTCACATATGAGATCTTAGAACTTCAGTAATTTAATTGGCTTTATTGGTCAACATAGTCTTAAAACCAGTCATTTTGGGCGGGGGGGGGGGGGTCTCGTCAGACATCGTTGGCAGCTCATCTAGAAGGAAAATTTTTTATTTGAAACCTGCGCTGCCCTGTGCCTGTACCCACTCATGGGGAAGTGTAAACACTGAGGAAAATTCCGGAGCTGGAGTCCCTACATTGAGTTCCTGCGTCACTGCTGGCTCCAAAGTGTACCCATCTCTGCCGTTCCTTCAGATTCATCAGCAGTGTGGAGAGGGGAGCCTGCTGCTCTCCAAATACCACCCATCTTGTCCAGAGGTATTCACCCAGTGCCATGGATCAACACCAAGACCACCCATCCAAGCTTCTCTTCAACGTTGCCATTGAACCCACATCCGCCACTTCCACTGGCCGAGCATTTCACTTTTCATCCTTGACCCATGACCTCTAATCTCGTCTCACCCTACTCAGCAGACAAGGTATGACTGTTCTTAGTGAAATTAGTTGATTTATTTTCACTTAATGTAACCAGAGAACGGGCAGATTTGCTGAGTTCCCAAAGCCGGGATAGGATTCTGGTTTGCAGAAATTTGCACCAGGTGCTGGAGGAGAGCCTCATCGTACAAGGGCCCTCTGCAGGTGGCGTCTGCTGAACACGTGCCCTCTGGCTGGAGAGCAGCACTATTGCGGAGGGGCCCTGTGAGGCAGACTTGCCTTCAGAGTGCCCTTCCCTGGGGAGGGGGCAGGCCCGAAAGAGCAGAGATCACCTGTGGGTGGAGGGTCACTAGTAAACTGTTGTCTCAATCACAGCCAAATGTCGTGCCGAGCAATGTCTGGCTCTGGAGCAACCCTACATCGGCATCCAAACATCAGTGAGCTGCCTGTTGAGAGTGTCCAGTACTGGGCGGGTACCCTACCCTGATTCAGGACGTGGCTCTGGGATCCAGGGGTGGGGTCTCCCTCCATCACTGATCAGGGTGGGGGTGGGGGGGGTCTCCCTCCATCACTGATCAGGGTGGGGGTGGGGGGGTCCCTCCATCACTGATCTGGGTGGGGGTGGGGGGGTCTCCCTCCATCACTGAACTGGGTGGGGTGGGGGGTCTCCCTCTGTCACGGATCTGGGTGGGGGTCACCCTCTGTCACCAATCTGGGTGGGGGGGTCTACGTCACTGGTCTGGGTGGGGGTGGGAGGTCTCCCATGACCAATCTGGGTGGGGGTGGGGGGGGTCTCCCATCACCAATCTGGGTGGGGGTGGGGGGTCTCCCTCCGTCACTGATCTGGGTGGGGGGGGTCTCACGTCACCAATCTGGGTGGGGGTGGGGAGGTCTCCCTCCATCACCGATCTGGGTGGGGGTGTGAGTCTCCCGCTGGAGCTGATCTGGGTGGGGGTGGGGTCTCCCTCTGTCACCGTCTCGGTCGGATCTGCAAGGGGTCATTCAGTCAATGCATACGATCCTCCAAAAGGGGAGAGGAGGAGTGGGTCCCATGTAACATAGAAAACCTACAGCACAATACAGGCCCTTCAGCCCACAATGCTGTGCTGAACATATCTTTACCTTCAAAATTACCGAGGGTTACCCTTTAACCTCTATTTTTCTAAGCTCCATGTACATATCCAGGAGCCTCTTAAAAGACCCTATCGTATCTGCCTCCACCACCATCACCAGCAGCCCATTGCAAGCACTCATCACCCTCTGTGTAAACAATCTTACCCTAACATCTCCTCTGTACCTACTTCCAAGCATGAGCCAACTTGCAGCAATGCCCACCTTGCCTTTCTGTGACCGCCAAGTCTGCTCCTGCACACCTTTCCCTTCTTTGTATTCACCTGCTGAGCAGCCTCACTCTGGCGGTCTGTTTTACCACCTGGCAGTGGAAATCTCTTTACGCAGGGGACCCGGGGTGGAAGGGTCCATACAACAGGTTTTTGAGCAGGTTCACTGACAGCCCGTCCAGCTGTCTATGCTGCAGCTGGGAAGGATCAGTGTACCACAGTTATATGGAGTGTGAGAGGTTACGGTCCTGTTTGAGTATTTGAGAGAGCTGCTGCTCAGGTCCAGATGGTGGATAGTCGAGGACTCTGCCAGAGCCCACTGCCTGCCCCTCTTCTAGGGATGCGTTAGGGCCTGGCAGTCCTTGGAGAAGGAACATGCGGTCACAATGGGGGATTTCTGGGAGCAGTGGACCCCCTAGGGAATTGACTGTTTTATGGACAGTATTATATTTTAATTTGAATTTCTTCACTCAGGACTTTTGTGTGAATAAGCTTTTGCAGTTAAAGCTGGGAAGGAAAATCTGGTGCTTTTGTTTTAAGAGTTTTTATCTGACTCTCACAGTAAAAGTGAATTGTTTTATGAAGGAACACTCGTGTGGACCATTCTAAACCTCTGCACCATCATTGAGAATAAACCCTCAAGATGACGCACGGATCAGGAATCCAGTTCCTCAATTAACAGTTTTTTCTCCGGTGGACGTTTTGCCCCCCAGGCCTTCTCCAGCTGTGACTTTCCTTCCTCCACATGGAGCAGGAGACTGAGGGAGGCTGTGAACTCTTGCTGTGCTTCCAAGGACAGGGCAGCCAAAGTGAGCCGCTTCTCATTCACCCAGGACAGGAGGAACATGCATTTCTTCTGAGCTCTGTAGCAATAGTCTTTGCCGGGCTTCCTCTCCCTTTGCCGGCATCGTTGGTCTTTGCCTAGAAGGCGGCCGAGGTGGGAGAGGGCAGCCAGGGTGTAGAGTCCACTGCCCCCAGCGAGGAGGGCTGATGCGTCCTCCATCGCCCTCACAGCCTGGAAGGGATTGGAAGCAGAGGGGCAGTTGCGAACGGCCTCGGCACCGGCCTGCAGAGCGTTGGCGGTGGACGTGTACACTTTGTTGGCACTCAGAGTCTCTGAAATGGCCATCACTGTCTCCACAAACTCCTGCCGCATCTCTCCCACCACGTCCCCGTTGACAAGTCTCATGGAAAACGCGTAGGCGTAGAGAACGTTGACCACACTGTATGAGACGAGGGGGGATGGCCTGGCACTCAGAGTCTCCAGGGGAGTGATATTGGTGCAGACAGGAGGAATGGCCTCTTCTGTCTCCCACTCAGGTTCCAGGTCCAATTCTGTCCCTCCGTCCTCTGCACCGCTGACCACAGGGTGCTCATCCTGGACTTTCCCGCTAGTCTCAACTTCTTCCACCACCTTGGAATTGAAAAAAACTAGATCAGTTTGTGTTTGGAAGTTTGTGTCTGACGGTGTGGGGACTGATGGTGGAACCCCAACCCCACTCCCTCAGGAAAAAGTTCCAGCTTACCAACCAGATGAAGTGAGACCTCTTGCCCCTGCCCCACGAAGAGCCGAGAACATTACAGATCTTTCAGCCCATGGTGTTTTAACCTACTTCCCTCACACAGCCCTTCATTTTTCTATCATTTGTTTCCCAATCTCAGAGTGTCTGCCTCTACCACCACTCCTGGCAGTGTGTTCCACACACCCACCACTCTATATTAAAAAAAAACTACCTCTGACATCCCCCCCTGACTTTCCTCCAATAGCCTTAAAATTAGCCATTTCTGCCCTGGGAAGAGTCTCTGACTGTCCACTTGATCGATGCCTCTTATCATCTTACACACCTCTATCAGATCACCTTTCATCCTCCTTCACTCCTAGCTCACTTAACCTAACCTCATAAGACATGCTCCCTAATTATGACCTCTGCACCCTCTCTAAAGCTTCCATATTCTTCCTTTACCTCACTCAACCTATTCTCATTAAGACATGCTCTCTCCAATCCTCTTTTACTCCAGTCCAATATTCCCTTCGGCACTCTTCAAATACCAGCTGGAAGGATGGAGTCCCGTCTTGGCCCAGCTATTTTCCACAGTCTCTGCACACTCTTCCCAGAAGAGAGAGGACCAGACCTCATCACCCAGACAAAGGGGGAGCCCAAAGATCCTCTGTCTGCTCTCCACCATGGCAAAGTGCCCATTCCATCAGACCCCAGTTCCAGGAACAGACCCAACTCCGTTGCAAACCCTAGGAAAACTATACCCAATCCTCTGGGCACGGTGACACTCATGGGTGGGGGTGTCATTCCATTTGGTAAGGGATGCAAACCCTTGGGTGTGGAGAGTTCCTACGGAGATGTCTCCTTCCCTCCCTGATGGAGATTCTCCCCTACCCCTTACGGAACCAGCACACGGGGCTGTTTCTCACCCTGGGAGGTCACGTCTCTACCCACCGCACGGGGCGCTGTTTCCCACCCCGGGAGGTCACGTCTCTACCCACCGCACAGGGCGCTGTTTCCCACCCCGGGAGGTCACGTCTCTACCCACCGCACGGGGCGCTGTTTCCCACCCCGGGAGGTCACGTCTCTACCCACCGCACGGGGCGCTGTTTCCCACCCCGGGAGGTCACGTCTCTACCCACCGCACGGGGCGCTGTTTCCCACCCCGGGGGGTCATGTCTCTACCCACCGCACGGGGCGCTGTTCTCACCCCGGGAGGTCACGTCTCTACCCACCGCACGGGGCGCTGTTTCCCACCCCGGGAGGTCATGTCTCTACCCACCGCACGGGGCGCTGTTCTCACCCCGGGAGGTCACGTCTCTACCCACCGCACGGGGCGCTGTTTCCCACCCCGGGAGGTCACGTCTCTACCCACCACACGGGGCGCTGTTTCCCACCCCGGGATGTCATGTCTCTACCCACCGCACGGGGCGCTGTTCTCACCCCGGGAGGTCACGTCTCTACCCACCGCACGGGGCGCTGTTTCCCACCCCGGGAGGTCACGTCTCTACCCACCGCACGGGGCGCTGTTTCCCACCCCGGGAGGTCATGTCTCTACCCACCGCACGGGGCGCTGTTCTCACCCCGGGAGGTCACGTCTCTACCCACCGCACGGGGCGCTGTTTCCCACCCCGGGAGGTCACGTCTCTACCCACCGCACGGGGCGCTGTTTCCCTCCCCGGGATGTCACGTCTCTACCCACCGCACGGGGCGCTGTTCTCACCCCGGGAGGTCACGTCTCTACCCACCGCACGGGGCGCTGTTTCCCACCCTGGGAGGTCACGTCTCTACCCACCGCACGGGGCGCTGTTTCCCTCCCCGGGATGTCACGTCTCTACCCACCGCACGGGGCGCTGTTCTCACCCCGGGAGGTCACGTCTCTACCCACCGCACGGGGCGCTGTTTCCCTCCCCGGGATGTCACGTCTCTACCCACCGCACGGGGCGCTGTTTCCCACCCCGGGAGGTCACGTCTCTACCCACCGCACGGGGCGCTGTTTCCCTCCCCGGGAGGTCACGTCTCTACCCACCGCACGGGGCGCTGTTTCCCTCCCCGGGAGGTCATGTCTCTACCCACCGCACGGGGCGCTGTTCTCACCCCGGGAGGTCATGTCTCTACCCACCGCACGGGGCGCTGTTTCCCACCCCGGGAGGTCATGTCTCTACCCACCGCACGGGGCGCTGTTTCCCACCCCGGGAGGTCACGTCTCTACCCACCGCACGGGGCGCTGTTTCCCACCCCGGGAGGTCACGTCTCTACCCACCGCACGGGGCGCTGTTTCCCACCCCGGGAGGTCACGTCTCTACCCACCGCACGGGGCGCTGTTTCCCACCCCGGGAGGTCACGTCTCTACCCACCGCACGGGGCGCTGTTCTCACCCCGGGAGGTCACGTCTCTACCCACCGCACGGGGCGCTGTTTCCCACCCCGGGAGGTCACGTCTCTACCCACCGCACGGGGCGCTGTTTCCCACCCCGGGATGTCATGTCTCTACCCACCGCACGGGGCGCTGTTTCCCTCCCCGGGAGGTCACGTCTCTACCCACCGCACGGGGCGCTGTTCTCACCCCGGGAGGTCATGTCTCTACCCACCGCACGGGGCGCTGTTTCCCACCCCGGGAGGTCACGTCTCTACCCACCGCACGGGGCGCTGTTTCCCACCCCGGGAGGTCACGTCTCTACCCACCGCACGGGGCGCTGTTCTCACCCCGGGAGGTCACGTCTCTACCCACCGCACGGGGCGCTGTTCTCACCCCGGGAGGTCATGTCTCTACCCACCGCACGGGGCGCTGTTTCCCTCCCCGGGAGGTCATGTCTCTACCCACCGCACGGGGCGCTGTTTCCCACCCCGGGAGGTCACGTCTCTACCCACCGCACGGGGCGCTGTTTCCCACCCCGGGATGTCACGTCTCTACCCACCACACGGGGCGCCCCACCTCACCCTGCGCTCCCACCACGGCCTCCACTCCCGTAGCCAGGTCGCGGCTTCGCCGCTCTCCAGTCGGCGCTCGAAATCGCTCTTCTGACGGTCGCTGAGGGCAGCCCAAAGGCGGGAGGTGGAGGCGGAAGGGTCCAGGTCCGGATCCATGTCCTCGGTCTCCCGCAGCCATCTTAAGCCGTCAAGGAGCCTCTGCCGCTCGGCGCTGTCCGCCCGCGCTCCCCGCAGCTCTGCTAGCACCGCGTCACGGTAGAAAAGTTCAGCGCAGGCCTGGTGCTCCGGACTCCGGTAGCAGGGTAACGAGCAATAAGGCCGATTACAGCGGGGGCAAGTGTACCGTGCTCCGGGGGCCCCGCACAGGCCGCAAGCCTCGGCCTCGCCTGCTGCCCGCGCCGACATTGACCTCCGCCGCAAACTCACGCTTCCTCAGTTTCACGACAGCGTCGTCCCGCTCCGCAGACAGAGCGCTTTCTCCTTCGCGACAATGTCGTTCAGTGTGAAGGGGGCGTGGCCCGGGCGCCCGCCTGTTGTCAGCAGCCGGCGGGGTCTGGGAGCCAAGGGCAGTTCAGTACTGTGGGCAAACAGAATCCTGGGGTATGGGGTCAATAGCATCATTTATTTTCCCCTATCATTGAATGATCTTTATTGTCATTATACAATGAAACTCTGTTCAGCTTCCTCTCAGGCAAATAAAGTGGTAGATAAAAACAAGACAGTAATAGAAAAACAGTATTAAATAGATAAGTAGCAGAAAATAAATTGCAGCAGCACCAGAATGTCACAGTGATGCACAAAGTGCCGTTAGTGCAAGTATTTGAGTCCTTGTGTGTGCTCACAGTTTGTCATTGTTCTGTGGGAGTGGTGTGATGGAGGCCACAGCTCTGGGGTAGAAGCTGTTCCTCAGTCTATTTGTTCTGGTTTTTAGTGTCCTGAACCTTTTGCTGGACGGAAGCGGGTCAAACGGAGTGGCCGGGGTGTGTGGTGTCTCTGGTTCTGCTGATTGCTTTCCTCCTGAGTCTGCTGGAGTAGATGGTGTCCAGTCCTGGGAGCTCCATCCTGACAGTTCGCTGGGCCGCCTTCGCCATGCGATGCAGGTCTTGTCGCTCAGCGGCTGTACAGTTGGCACACCACACTGTGGCGCTGTTGGTCAGGATGGTTTCAATTGTGCTTATATTATGCCATATTGGACAAATGTCTCCCATCCACTTCATAATGTACTGGTTAGGCACAGGAGTAC
Source organism: Hypanus sabinus (assembly GCF_030144855.1). Lineage (NCBI taxonomy): Eukaryota > Metazoa > Chordata > Chondrichthyes > Myliobatiformes > Dasyatidae > Hypanus > Hypanus sabinus. The sequence continues at coordinate 90,801,824 of NC_082720.1, read as the reverse complement.
ATTCAGCCAGAGACTCATTCCACCGAGATGCAACACTGAACGACATAGGAAGTCATTCCTGCCTGTGGCCATCAAACTTTACAACTCCTCCCTCAGAGTGTCAGACACCCTGAGCCAGTAGGCTGGACCTGGACTTGTTTTACTTGGCATAATTTACTTATTATTATTTAGTTATTTATAGTTTTATATTGCTATATTTCTACACTATTCTTGGTTGGTGCGACTGTAATGAAATCCAGTTTCCCTTGGGATCAAAAAAAGTATGTCTGTCTGTCTGTAGAAGTTACGCAACTTTTGTCCAGTCATTATATACCTCCATCTCCCACCAGGAAGGCCTCAAAGCTCTTCATTCCTTTCTGGACGCCAGACCTAACCAGTACCCCTCCACCACCATTCTCCCAGGAACTTGTCCTCACTATCAATAATTTACTCTTTGGCTCCTCCCACTTCCTTCAAATAAAGCATGTAGCCATGGGCACTTGCATGGGTCCCAGCTGTACCTGCCTGTGTGTTGGCTACGTGGACAGTCTTTGTTCCAAGCCTACCATGGTGCCCATCCCGTACTTTCCCTACGCTACATCGATGACTACATTGGTGCTGCTTCCTGCACCTATGCTGAACTTGTCGATTTCATCTATTTTGCCTCTAACTTCCACCTGTCCTCAAATTTACCTGGTCCATTTCCTTCCCTTCCTTGATCTCTCTGTCTCTATCTCTGGAGACAACTTATCTACTGATGTCTATTATCAGAGCCACCTGGAGCATACCTCTTCTCACCCTGTTACTTTTAAAAATGCCGTCCCCTTCTCTCAATTCCTCCATCTCCACTACATCTGCTCTCAGACTGAGGCCTTTCATTCCAGACCAAAGGAGATGCTTACTCCACCATCAATGCTGCCCTCACCTGCATCTCTCTCATTTCACGCACGTCTGCTCTCACCCCACCAGGGGTAGGGTTCCTCTTGTCCTCACCTACCACCCCACCAGTCTGTGTGTCCAGCACATAATTCTCCATAATTTCCACCATCTCCAATGGGATCCCACCACTAAGCACATCTTTCCCTCCCCCCACCCCCCCACTTTCTGCTTTCCACTCCCTATGGGACTCTCTTGTTCCCACTGATCTCCTTCCTGGCACTTACACTTGCATGTGAAACAAGTACTACACCTGCTCCTACACCGCCTCCCTCACTACCATTCAGGGCCCCTAACAGTCCTTCTCGGTGAGGCAACACTTCACCTGTGAGTCTGTTGGGGTCATTTAGGGTGTTCGGTGCTCCAAGTGTGGCCTCTTGTATATCAGTGAGACCCAATGTGGGTTGGGAGACTGCTTTGCGAGCATCTACACTCCATCCACCAAGGTCTCCAAGGGACAACCTTTTAATTCCACTTCCCTTTCCGATTCCGACATGGTTCGGCACAGCCAAGATAGGTCAAAAGGCCTGTTTCTGTGCTGTAATGTTCTATGGTTCTATGTTAGCCCATGGCCTCTTCTACTGCTGCAATGACCCAAAACGTTGACTCTCTTATCCATAGATGCTGCCTGACCAGCTGAATTCCTCCAGCAATTTTGTGTGTTTTGCCAACATCATAAAGGATCTCACCCACCCTGCTCAGGGCCCAATGTATTGTTGCAATTACAAAAAAGGTACAACAGCAACTAAATTTCATCAGGAGCTTGAGAAGATCTGGTATGTCACCAAAAACTCTTGCAAATTCCTACAGATGTACCGTGCAGGGCATTCTGACTGGCTGCATCACCATCTGGTACGGAGGGGCCACTGCACAGGATCGGAAAAAGCTGCAGAAATTGTAAACTCAACCAGCTCCATCATTGGCACTGGCCTCCGCAGCACTGAGGACACCTTCAAAAGGCGATGCCTCAGAGAGGCTGCATCTATCATTCAGGACATCAAGCACCCAGGACGTACCCTCTTCTCATTGAGGAGGAGGTACAGGAGCCTGAAGACACTCGCTCAATGTTTGAAGACAATTTATTGCCCTTTGCCATCAGATCAACCCATCATCTTTACCTCTCTATTTTTCTCTCTACTTATTATTTATTTTTATATATACTTCTAAATGCTATTTATAGGTTTTTATTATTATAGAACATAGAATAGTACAGCACAATACAGGCCCTTTGGCCCACAATGTTGTGCCGACCCTTAAACCCTGCCTCCCACATAACTCCCTGCCTTAAATTCCTCCATATACCTGTCTAGTAGTCTCTTAAATTTCACTAGTGTATCTGTCTCCACCACTGACTCAGGCAGTGCATTCCACGCACCAACCACTCTGAGTGGAAAACCTTCCTCTAATATCCCCCTTAAACTTTCCACCCCTTACCTTAAAGCCATGTCCTCTTGTATTCAGCAGTGGTGCCCTAGGGAAGAAGTGCTGGCTGTCCACTCTGTCTATTTCTCTTAATATCTTGTATACCTCTATCATGTCTCCTCTCATCCTCCTCTCCAGAGAGTAAAGCCCTAGCTCCCTTAATCTCTGATCATAATCCATACTCTCTAAACCAGGCAGCATCCTGGTAAATCTCCTCTGTACCCTTTCCAATGCTTCCACATCCTTCCTATACCGAGGCGACCAGAACTGGACACAGTACTTCAAGTGTGGCCTAACCAGAGTTTTATAGAGCTGCATCATTACATCGTGTCTCTTAAACTCTATCCCTCAACTTATGAAAGCTAACACCCCATAAGCTTTCTTAACTACCCTATCTACCTGTGAGGCAACTTTCAGGGATCTATGGACATGTACCCCCAGATCCCTCCGCTCCTCCACACTACCAAGTATCCTACCATTTACTTTGTACTCTGCCTTGGAGTTTGTCCTTCCAAAGTGTACCACCTCACACTTCTCCAGGTTGAACTCCATCTGCCACTTCTCAGCCCACTTCTGCATCCTATCAATGTCTCTCTGCAATCTTCCATCCTCTACACTATCTACAACACCACCAACCTTTGTGTCATCTGCAAACTTGCCAACCCACCCTTGTACCCCCACATCCAGGTCGTTAATAAAAAATCACCAAAAGTGGAGGTCCCAGAACCGATCCTTGTGGGACACCACTAGTTACAACCCTCCAATCTGAATGTACTCCCTCCACCACAACCCTCTGCCTTCTGCAGGCAAGCCAATTCTGAATCCACCTGGCCAAACTTCCCTGGATCCCATGCTTTCTGACTTTCTGAATTTTGCATTACATTGTACTGCTGTCACAAAACAATAAATTTCACCATGCATGCCGGTGATATTAACCTGCTCATCGTCTCCCATCAGGGAGGAGGCTTTGTAGCATCCACACCAGTACCACCAGACTCAAAAACATTGACTTTCCCCAAGCAATAAGGTTGATCAACATCCCCACCCACTAACCCACCCCACCACTATATCATTTCCTGTTGGTCACCTAATGTACAGACACTCCTGTGCCTAGCATCACTTTATGGGCATACGATCAATCTATGTATACAGGCTATCTTTCATATTCATTGTGGGTTTTTTTTTGTGCTGCATCAGATCTGGAGTAACAGTTATTTCATTTTCCTTTACACTTGTGTACTGGGAATGACATTAAACGGTCTTGAATCCTTGAATAGGGCTTTCAGCCTAACGGGTCCCTTCTAGCCAATCCTCTTGAACTACATCATCTGTATGCAAAGTGTGAAGATCAGTTATGATGATTAAGATCTCCACTCTCGAGACTGTTAGGTGATTTTCCCAAGCTCGCTCTCTCTATCTCAGTCCCCGACACCAGACAACACCTTTGTAAATCTACTTTTCACTCTTTCCAGCTTAATGGCATCCTTCCAGTAGTAGGGTAACCATATCTAAACACTAAACAAATCTGTCCTCCCCAACATGTTGTACAACTGCAGAATTACATCCTAACTCCTGTACTTAATGCTCAGACTGAGAAGAGCCAGAGACCAGAAGCCCTCTTCCCCATCCTGCCAAACTGTATACCTGTACTCTGTTTGGTAACACTCCCCGAGGCCCTTCAATGAGATACAGACAGACAGACATACTTTATTGATCCCGAGGGAAATTGGGTTTCGTTACAGCCGCACCAACCAAGAATAGTGAAGAAATATAGCAACATAAAACCATAAATAATTAAATAAAAGTTAATCATGCCAAGTGGAAATAAGTACAGGACCAGCCTATTGGCTGACACCCTGTCTGGCACTCCGAGGGAGGAGTTGTAAAGTTTGATGGCCACAGGCAGGAATGACTTCCTATGACGTTCAGTGTTGCATCTCGGTGGAATGAGTCTCTGGCTGAATGTACTCCTGTGCCTAACCAGTACATTATGGAGTGGATGGGAGTCATTGCACAAGATGGCATGCAACCTGGACAGCATCCTCTTTTCAGACACCACTGTCAGAGAGTCCAGTTCCACCCCCACAACATCACTGGCCTTACGAATGAGTTTGTTGATTCTGTTAGTGTCTGCTACCCTCAGCCTGCTGCCCCAGCACACAACAGCAAATATGATAGCAATGGCCACCACAGCCTCGTAGAACATCCTCAGCATCGTCCGGCAGATGTTAAAGGCCCTCAAGTCTCCTCAGGAAATAGAGACGGCTCTGACCCTTCTTGTAGACAGCCTCAGTGTTCTTTGACCAGTCCAGTTGATTGTCCCTTCGTATCTCCTGGTATTTGTAATCCTCCACCATGTCCACACTGACCCCTTGGATGGAAACAGGGGTCACCGATGCCTTAGCCCTCCTCAGGTCCACCACCAGCTCCTTAGTCTTTTTCACATTAAGCTGCAGATGATTCTGCTCGCACCATGTGACAAAGTTTCCCACTGTCACCCTGTACTCAGCCTCATCTCCCTTGCTGATGCATCCAACTATGGCAGAGTCATCAGAAAACTTCTGAAGATGGCAAGACTCTGTGCAGTAGTTGAAGTCCGAGGTGTAGATGGTGAAGAACAAGGGAGACAGGACAGTCCCCTGTGGAGCCCCAGTGCTGCTGACCACTCAGTCTGACACACAGTGTTGCAAGCGCACGTACTGTGGTCTGCCAGTCAGGTAATCAATAATCCATGACACCAGGGAAGCATCCACCTGCATCACTGTCAGCTTCTCACCCCACAGAGCAGGGCGGATGGTGTTGAATGCACTGGAGAAGTCAAAAAACATGACCCTCACAGTGCTCGCCGGCTTGTCCAGGTGGGCGTAGACATGGTTCAGCAGGTAGACGATGGCATCCTCAACTCCTAGTCATTACTTATATCTGAACATGATAGTGCAAGCCCTTCAGCCCACAATGTTGTGACAAACATTCAACCTAGCCTAAGATCAATTTAACCCTTCCCTTCCACATAACCCTTCATTCTTCTATCATCAATGTTCCTATTTAATAGTCTCTGAAATATCCTGACTGTACCCCTCGTCACAACTCTCCGACTCACTGTTACCTCACAGTAATGAACAACAGAGGTACCGACCCTCAGCATTCCTCACAGGTTATTGAGGTACACATGCCCCTTACGTCATCTGGACCCGATGGTTGACAGCTTAGGCTGCTGAAGTAGGTGGCTGAAATGTGGAATTAATGGATTCTGGCATGGTTGTAGAGGACTAGAGCATTGCAAGTGTCACTCTATCCTCAAGAAGGGTGAGAGGCAGAAGAAGGGAAATTGCAGGCCAATTAGTCTGACCTCAGTGTTTGGGAGGATATTTGTGTTGATTATTAAGGATGAGGTCTCAGAGCACTTGCAGACAAATGATAAAATAGGTTGCATGGTTTCCTCAGGGAAAATCTGGCTTGACAAATCTGTTGGAATTCTATGAAGAAATAACAAGCAGGATAGACAAAGGAGAATCGGTCAGTATTTCAAAAGGTCATTAATGAGATGCCATATATGATGCTCTGTACCAAGCTACGAGCCCATGGTACGGCAGGAACGATTCTAGCGTGGATAAAGCAGTGGCTGATAACAGGAGGCAAAGAGTGGGAATAAAGGGAGCTTTTTCTGGTTAGTTGCCAGTGACTAGTGATGTTCCTAAGGGGTCTGTGTTGGGACCACTTTTTATGTTATATGTCAACGATTTGGATGAAGCAATTGATGGCTTGGTGGCTAATTTTGTGGACAACTCAATGAAAGGTGAAGGGCAGGTAGTTTTGAGGAAGCAGAGGGGCTACAGAAGGACTTAATTTGGAGAATGGGCAAAGAAGTGGCTGATGAAATACATAATTAGGAAGTGTATAGTCATAGTTTATGGAGTTCACCCATATAAGTGAGAGGTGGTCCACTTTGGTAGGTCAAATATGATGACAGAATACAGTATTAATGGTAAGACTCGTGGCAGTGTGGAGGATCAGAGGGATCTTGGGGTCTGAGTCCATAGGACACTCAAAGCTGCTACGCTGATTGACTCTGTGGTTAAGAAGGCATACGGTGCATTGGCCTTCATCAATCGTGGGATTGAATTTAGGACCCAAGAGGTAATGTTGCAGCTATATAGGACCCTGGTCAGACCCCACTTGGAGTCCTGTGCTCAGTTCTGGTTGCCTCATTACAGGAAGGATGTGGAAGCCATAGCCAGGGTGCAGAGGAGATTTACAAGGGCTTTGCCTGGATTGGGGAGCATGCCTTATGAGAATAGGTTGAGTGAACTCGGTGTTTTTTCCTTGGAGTGATGGAGGATGAGAGGCGACCTGATAGAGGTGTATAAGATGATGAGAGGCATTGATCATGTGGATAGTCAGAGGCTTTTTCCCAGGGTGAAATGGCTAACACAGAGAGCATAGTTTTAAGGTGCTTGGAAGTAGGTACAGAGGAGATGTCAGGGGTAAATTTTATACACAGAGAATGGTGAGCGCGTGGAATGGGCTGCCAGTGACAGTGGTGGAGGTAGATACAAAAGGGTCTTTTAAGAGACTCCTGGGCAGGTATATGGAGCTCAGAAAAATAGAGGATTATGGGTAACCCTAGGTAATTTCTCAGGTAAGAACATGCTCAGCACAGGTCGAAAGGTGTGTATTGTGCTGTTGGTTTTCTATGTTTCTACGCACTTTGATAGAAGAAATAAAAGGTAGACTGTTTTCTAAGCTAAATGAAAAAATTTTAAAAACTGAGGTGCAAAGGGACTTGGGAGTCCTTGTGCAGGATTTCCTGCAGGTTAATTTGCAGGTTGATTCTGCGGTGAGGAAGACAAATGCAATGTTAGCATTCATTTCAAGAGGACTAGAATATAAACGCAAGGATGTAATGTTGAGGCTTTATAAAGCACTGGTGAGGCCTCACAGAGTATTGTGAGCAGTTTGGGCCCTTTAAGAAAAGATTGGAAAAGGTTCAGAGGTTCACAAAAATGTTTCTGGGATTGAAAGGTTTTTCATTTGAGGAGCATTCAATGGCTCTGGCCTAGTACTCACGGGAATTCAGAGGAATGAGGGGGGATCTCATTGATACCTATCACATGTTAATAGGCCTCAATTGAGTAGATATGGCGAGGATGTTTCCTACGGTGGGAGAGTGTAAGACCAGAGGACACAGCATCTGAATAGAGGGATCTTTAGAATGGAGATGAGAAATTTCGTTAGCCAGAGAGTAATGAATCTGTGGAATTCGTTGCCACAGGCAGCTGTGGAGACCATGTATATTTAAGGCAGAGCTTAATAGATTCTGACTGGTTAGGGCTTGAAGAGATACAGAGAGAAGGGGTGAGTTTGGGGCTGAGAGAAAATTGGATCAGCCACGATGAAATGGTAGAGCCGACTCAATGGGCCAAATGGCTTAGTTCTGCTCCTAAATTTTATGGTCTTGTCTCGCCATGAGAAGGTTCTGGCCCTCTTGGAGAGTCGCAGTAAAAAAAATTCCATTGGGAGTGGAGTATCCACTCAGGGTAAGGTTGGCATTTCTACTGTTCAATGGTCAGTGGGATTAGTATTCAATAAGTCCACTAGGTGGCATTGCAGTGTAAGGTTGGGAAAGGTTAGAGTGGGTGCTAGAACAGGGAGCACAGTAGAGCCTCTTTGGCCTTCAGTGACATTCTAACCTCTATGTAACGCACTGTAAGGATTTACTGCTAATGTAATGGCTTCTCTGTGATGTTTCACTGCTGAGGTAACGGTTTCTCTGTAGCAGCAATGTTTGGGTCATGGCTGGAGATAACAGGGCTGTGGGATGCATGTAGCCAATCAGAGATTGTTGCTCTGTCTTGTGGATCTGGAAGGAGACTCATCGCGGTCTTTTGTCAAAGAGAGATGAAGACGGAAGACACGTGTGGAGAGAGCTGCTAGACCACCAGACGGAGTGGACTGGGATCTGAGGGTCCGAAGGTCAGCAACGCTCGGAGGAGTCCGATGGTGGAAGAATGGTGACTGGGTGAGCTCCAATGTACACTATGTTCAGATTAAGATTTATAAAGTTCAATCATGTAATTGCATAGGGTGTACTGTCTGATATTTTGTGTTGTGGGTTTGCAACTGGGGGTACATTACACAGCATCCACACAAACGTGATTTCTCAGTTTGGTGGGGCCAGAGGCTGCTTTCCCCTAGACCAACAGGAGCTGGGTGAGCCGGAGGGTCACATATATAATATATTGGAGGCTGAGAGCAGATCTGATAAACGATATGATGCACATAGAAAGCCTACAGCACAATACAGGCCCTTTGGCCCACAAAGTTGTGCCGAACATGTCCCTACCTGAGAAATTACTGAGGGTTACCCTTAGCCCTCTATTTTTCTGAGCTCCATGTACCTGTCCAGGAGTCTCTAAAAAGACCCTATCGTATCCGCCTCCACCACCATTGCCGGCAGACCATTCCATGCACTCACCACTCTGTGTAAAAAAACTTACCCTTGATATCTCCTCTGTACTTACTTCCAAGCTCCTTAAAACTGTGCCCTCTCGTGCTAGTCATTTCAACCCTGGGAAAAAGCTTCTGACTATCCACACGATCAGTGCCTCTCATCTTGTACACCTCTATCAGGTCACCTCTCATCCTCCTTCGCTCTAAGGAGAAAAGGCCAAGTTTGCTCAACCTATTCTCATAAAGCATGCTCCCCAAACCAGGCAACATCCTTGTAAATCTCCTATGGTTTCCACATCCTTCCTATAGTGAGGCGACCAGAACTGATCACAGTACTCCAAGTGGGGTCTGACCAGGGTCCTATATAGCTGCAACGTTACCTCCTAAATTCAATTCCACGATTGATGAAAGCCAATACACCGTATGCCTTCTTAACCACAGAGTCAACCTACGCAGCTGCTTTGAGTGTCCTATGGACTCAGACCCCAACATCCCTCTGATCCTCCACACTGCCAAGAATCTTACCATTAATACTATATTCTGTCATATTTTACCTACCAAAATGAACCAACTCACACTTATCTGGGTTGAACTCCATCTGCCACTTCTCAGCCCAGTTTTGCATCCTATCAATGTCCTGCTGTAACCTCTGACAGCCCTCCACACTATACACAACATATCCAACCTTTGTGTCATCAGCAAATTTACTAACCCAGCCCTCCACTTCTTCATCCAGGTCATTTATAAAAATGAACAGTAGGAGTTCCAGAACAGATCCCTGAGGCACACCACTGGTCACTGACCTCCATGTAGAATATGACCCGTCTACAACCACTCTGCCTTCTGTGGACAAGCCAGTTCTGGATCCACAAAGCAATGTTCCCTTGGATCCCATGCCTCCTTACTTTCTCAATAAGCCTGGCATGGGGTACCTCATCAAATGCCTTGCTGAAATCCATATACACTCCATCTCTGGCTCTACCTTCATCAATGTGTTTAGTCACATCCTCAAAAAATTCAATCAGGCTCGTAAGGTATGACATGCCTTTGACAAAGCCATGCTGACTATTCCTAATCATGTTATGCCTCTCCTAATCATAAATCCTGCCTCTCAGGATCTTTTCCATCAACTTACCAACCACTGAAGTATGACTCACTGCTCTATAATTTCCTGGGCTATCTCTACTCCCTTTCTTGAATAAAGGAACAACATCTGCAACCCTCCAATCTTCCAGAACCTCTCCCGTCCCCATTGATGATGCAAAGATCATCGCCAGAGGCTTATCAATCTCATCCTTCACATCCCACAGTAGCCTAGGGTACATCCCATCCAGGCCCGGCGACTTATCCAACTTGATGCTTTCCAAAAGCTCCAGCACATCCTCTTTCTTAATATCTACATGCTCAAGCTTTTCAGTCCACTGCAGGTCATCACCACAATCACCAAGATCCTTTTCCATCGTGAATACTGAAGCAAAGTACTCGTTAAGTACCTCTGCTATCTCCTCTGGTTCCATAAACACTTTTCCACTGTCAGACTTGGCTGGTCCTATTCTCAAGTGTGACAGGAATACATAAGGTTTGATCGTTTTGAGCTGCAATGTGTGACGTTGGCAATCAAGGTGTTTCCATGACCATGATTGTTTTTGACAAAGTTTTCTGCAGAGGTGGTTTGCCATTGCCTCCTTCTGGACAGTGTCTTTTCAAGACGGATGACCTCAGTCATTATCAATTCTGTCAGAGATTGTCTGCCTGGTGTCAGTGGTCACATAACTAGGATTTGTGATCTGCACAGCTGCTTGTATGACCGTCCACCACCTGCTTCACATGACCTTGAATGGGGGGTAGGGGGCTGAGCAGGTGCTACAGCTTGCCCAAGGGTGACCTGCAGGCGAGCGGAGGGAAGGAGCACTTTACACCTCCCCTGGTGGAGATGCATCTCCACTCCTCCACCTTATAAATAATGTAGGGAATGAAAATTGTTATCTCAGGGTGGAAGTTTTAAATGCCTGAGGGCACAGTTTTAAGGTGAGTGGAGAACATTATTTTCTACACAGATCGCTGGATGTAAGGAACGTGCTGCTTGGGGTAATGTTGGAAGCAGATATGATGGAGGTGTGTCCTGGGAATGGAGAGATTCGGACCACATGCAAGCAGATGGGATTAGTTTAATTTGGTATGGCCAGCACAGACATGATGGGCTAAAGAGTCTGTCCCTGATCTGTACTGACCTGTCTTCCAATGATTATTGAACAGTTCCCTTTTAATCAGAGTGAGAAACCTGTCTTCATCATTTACAGAGGTGGGAACTGGAAAAAGAGAATGTGATTTTGATAGCCGTACATTCTGCTCGACAGCTCCATGGTGGATCTGACAGGCTGGTGGCAACCACTGGGAGGCAGTGAAAGACAAGTCAGAAGGACATGGATGAACATTGGCACAGGAGAGGCACCAAAAGGTGTAGGGAGAATGAGCGTGTGTGGAAGGGCTGAATGGTCTGCTCCTGTTTGCTGTTCATCCCTCTCTAACATGGGCTTGCTTGCTCGCTCTCTCACACAAACTCACAAATCTCTAAGCACACAAATCTTAAACGCACACTCACAAGCCTTTCCCTCTCGAACATACGTGCACAATTCTCTCTCATATGTACAAATCTCTCACAAGCACACAAATCTCACTCACTCACTCTCTACGGTGTTCAGTTGGTGTTTATTTCACCCTCAAACCCCAGAGAGCACATTGAGTGTTAGTCCCGAGGTGGACTAATTCAGATCTTCCCCTCCCACCTTAAACCTGTGCCTTGCAGTTTTAGCCGCTGCCCCTCTACTCTGGGAGAGAGGCTGTAACTATGCCATATAAAGGTTTATAAATCTCCAGAAGGCCATCCCTCAACTATGAAATTTACAGCCACCCTCCAACTAGCAATAAACACAAAATGCAGCAGGAACTCCGAAGCTCAGGCAGCATCTATTGAGGGGAAAAAACAGTTGACATTTTGGGTTGAGACCCTTTATTTATTTGGAGATACTGTGCAAAACAGACCTTTCTTGACCAACCAGTCGCACTGTCCAGCAGCCACCAATTTAACCTAGCCTAATCACAGGACCATTAATTTCCTAACGGGTACATCTTTGGACTGGCACGCGGCCGCAGGGAGGATGTGCAGAGACCCGTTTCAGACGGTACTGGAATTGAACACCGAACTCTGACTCCTCAAACTGTAATAGTCCATGCTAACCTCTACGCTACCCCATTGTCTGTAGCTGAAACTCGAGCCCTTGTGCAGACATGACAAATGTCTTCTGTAACCAAGTCTGTCCAGTCTCTCCTTCTGACTAAATCCCTCTGTTTCAGGCAAATTCCCTCTAATTCCCTCCTGCACTCGCTCTGTTGTAACCATATCCTCACTGAAGCGAGGGGACCTGAATTGTATGTGGTACTTCACGTGTGGTCAAAACAATGCCTTGTACACACTCTGTGGCCACTTTATTAGGCACACCTGCTGGTTAATGGAAATATATAATTAGCTAATCATGTGCAGCAACTCACTGCATAAAAGCATGCAGAGATGGTCAAGGGGTTCAGTTGTTGTTCAGACCAAACATAAGAATGGGGAAGAAATGTAATTGAAGTGACTTCGACCATGGAATGATTGTTGGTGCCAGATGGGGTAGTTTGAGTATCTCAGAAACTGCTGCTCTCCTGGACCACACAACAGTCTCTGGAGTTTAGAGAATGGTGTAAGAACAAAAACAAAACAAAACATCCAACAAGCAGCAGTTTTGTGGTCAAAAACTTCTTGTTTGAGAGAGAGGTCAGAGGAGAATGGCCAGACTGGTTCCAGCTGACAGAAAGGCAGCAAGTATGTACACAACACTGAAAGAACTCAGCAGGTCGGGCAGCATCCGTGAGAAAAGAGTAGCCAACGTTTCGGGCCAAGACCCTTCATCAGGAAAGGCAACAGTAACTCAAACAACCAGATGTTACAACAGTAACATATCAAATCTTGAAGTGGATAGTAACAGCAGCAGAAGATAGCATGGTAGTGGAGTGGCCTGTAAGGAGTTTGTACCTTCTCCCTGAGAACTCAAGGATTTTCTCTGGGTGCTCTGGTATCCTCCATGCAAAGACCGACCTGGTAGGCTAATTGGTCATTGTAAATTGTCCTATGATTAGGCTAGGATTAAATTGCAGAGGCCCTATCAGTGGCGGGAGCAGAGCACTACAAAGAGGTTTCTCGATGGTCGGTGACGCTTATTGAGCTTTGCAGGCATTTGGCCATTACAGAGGTCCCATCAGCTGCAGGTAGAGAGCACAGTGAACTGAATAAAACGACAGGAGGGACAAGCTGAGCAGCCATTGTCAGCAGCTGGCTGGTGGCGAGAGTAGAGGGGTCAGACATTGGCTCTGTTAAGATTTTCTTTCTCCTCTTACTGTACCTGGTATAGTAAATAACAGTTGTGTGTTCCTCATGCCAGATTTTGGAGTCCTGGGAGACCGAGAGTCTCCAGGGGAACTACATCTGCGTGCAGTACATCCGGATGCAGCTCCTTGAAGTCCGTGTTAGGGATCTGGAACAGCAGCTGGAGAGTGAGGAGATAATCGATTGGAGTTACTGGGAGGTAGTCACCCCGAAGTTGCAGGTGGTGAGTAGCTGGGTGACTGTCAGGAGAACTGGTGATGTGAATAGGCAATTATCACAGAGCGCCCCTGCGGCCATTCCTCTCAAAAACAAGTACATCACTTGTGTGGGGCATGACTTCCCAAGAAAATGCCACAGAGACCGGATTACAGGCATTGTAGGGGTGGTACTGAGGGAGGGTCACACTGTGGGAGGGGGCGATGCTGAGGGAGGGTCAAAATGTGGGAGGGGCGATACTGAGGGTGGGTCACACTGTGAGAGGGGTGGTACTAAAGGAGGGTCACACTGAGGGAGGGTCACACTGAGAGGGGCGATACTGAGGAAGGGTCACACTGTGAGAGGGGCAGCACTGAGGGAGAGTCACACTCTGGGAGGGGTGATACTGACGGAGGGTCACACTGTGAGGGGGCGATACTGAGGGTGGGTCACACTGAGAAAGGGGCAATACTGAGGAGGAGTCACTGTGGGAGGGGTGATACTGAAGAAGGGAAACACTGTGGGAGGGGTGATACTGAGGGAGGGTCACACTGTGGGAGCTGTGATACTGAGGAACGATCACTGTGAGAGGGGTGATACTAAAGGAGGGTCACACTGAGGGAGGGTCACACTGAGAGGGGCGATACTGAGGAAGGGTCACACTGTGAGGGGGTGAAACTGAGGGAGGGTCACACTGTGAGAGGGGCAGCACTGAGGGACAGTCACACTGTGGGAGGGGTGATACTGAGGGAGGGTCACACTGTGGGAGGTGTGATACTGAAGGAGGGTCACACTGTGCGAGGGGCAGCACTGAGGGAGGGTCACACTATGGGAGGGGCAATACAGGAAGGGTCACACTGTGAGAGGGGCGATACTGAGGGTCACACTGTGGGAGGGTCACACTTTGAGAGGGGTGATACTGAGGAAGGGTCACTGTGGGAGGGGCGATACTGAGGGAGGGTCACACTGTGGGACGGGCATTACTGAGGGAGGGTCACACTGTGACAGAGGTGATACTGAGGGAGGGTCACACTGGGAGGGGCGATACTGAGGGAGAGTCACACGGTGGGAGGTGTGATACTGAGGGAGGGTCTGTGCGAAGGGCAGCACTGAGGAAGGGTCACTGTGGGAGGGGCGTTACAGGAAGGGTCACACTGTGAGAGGGGCGATACTGAGGGAAGGTCACACTGGGAGGGCCGATACTGAGGGAGGGTCACACTGTGAGAGGGGTGATACAGAGGAAGGGTCACACTGTGTGAGGGGCGATACTGAGGGAGGGTCACACTGGGAGGGGCGATACTGAGGGAGGGTCACACTGTGGGAGGGGCGATACTGAGGGAGGGTTACACTGTGGGAGGGGTGATACTGAGGAAGGGTCACTGTGCGAGGGGCAGCACTGAGGGAGAGTCACACTGTGAGAGGGGCGATACTGAGGGAGGGTCACACTGTGGGGGGGCGATACTGAGGGTCACACTGTGAGAGGGGCGATACAGGGAGGGTCACACTGTGGGAGGGGTGATACAGGAGGGGTCACACTGAGAGGGGCAGCACTGAGGGATGGTCACACTGTGAGAGGGGCAGCACTGAGGGAGGGTCACTCTGTGAGAGGGGCTATACTGAGGGAGGGTCACACTGTGTGAGGGGCGATGCTGAGGGAGGGTCACACTGGGAGGGGCGATACTGAGGGAGGGTCACACTGTGAGAGGGGTGATACAGAGGAAGGGTCACACTGTGTGAGGGGCGATACTGAGGGAGGGTCACACTGGGAGGGGCGATACTGAGGGAGGGTCACACTGTGGGAGGGGCGATACTGAGGGAGGGTCACACTGTGGGAGGGGCGATACTGAGGGAGAGTCACACTGTGAGAGGGGCAATACTGAGGGAGGGTCACACTGTGGGGGGGCGATACTGAGGGTCACACTGTGAGAGGGGCGATACAGGGAGGGTCACACTGTGGGAGGGGTGATACAGGAGGGGTCACACTGTGAGAGGGGCAGCACTGAGGGATGGTCACACTGTGAGAGGGGCAGCACTGAGGGATGGTCACACTGTGAGAGGGGCAGCACTGAGGGAGGGTCACTCTGAGAGGGGCTATACAGAGGGAGGGTCACACTGTGTGAGGGGCGATGCTGAGGGAGAGTCACACTGTGATAGAGGCGATACTGAGGGAGGGTCACACTGTGAGACGGGTGATACTCAGGGAGGGTCACACTGTGGGAGGGGCAGCACTGAGGGAGGGTCACACTGTCAGAGGGGCAGCACTGAGTGAGGTTCACACTGGGAGGGGCAATACTGAGGGAGGGTCACACTGTGAGAGGGGTGATACTGAGGGAGGATCACACTGTGAGAGGGGCGATACTGAGGGAGGGTCACACTGTGCGAGGGGCAGCACTGAGTGAGGTTCACACTGTGGGAGGGGCAATACTGAGGGAGGGTCACACTGTGGGAAGGGTGATATTGAGGGAGGGTCACACTGTGAGAGGGGCAGCACTGAATGAGGGTCACACTGTGGGAGGGTCACACTGAGAGGGGTTATACTGAGGGAGGGTCACACTGTGAGAGGGACAGCACTGAGGGAGGATCACACTGTGAGGGGGCAGCACTGAGGGAGGATCACACTGTGAGGGGGCAGCACTGAGGGAGGGTCACTGTGGGAAGGGTGATGCTGAGGGAGGGTCACACTGTGAGAGGGGTGATACAGAGGAAGGGTCATTCTGTTTTGAGGGGCGATACTGAGGGAGGGTCACACTGGGAGAGGGGCAGCACTGAGGGAGGGTCACACTGTGAGAGGGGCAGCACTGAGGGAGAGTCACACTGTGATAGAGGCGATACTGAGGGAGGGTCACACTGTGAGAGGGGCAGCACTGAGGGAGGGTCACACTGTGTGAGGGGCGATGCTGAGCAAGGGTCACACTGAGACGGGTGATACTCAGGGAGGGTAACACTGTGGAAGGAACGATACTGAGGGAGGGTCACATTGTGAGAGGGGCAGCACTGACGGAGGGTCACACAGTGGGAGGGGCAATACAGAGGGAGGGTCACACTGAGAGGGGCGATACTGAGGGAGGATCACACTGTGAGAGGGGCGATACTGAGGGAGGGTCACACTGTGGGAGGGGTAGCATTGAGGGAGAGTCACACTGTGGGAGGGGTGATACTGAGGGAGGGTCACATTGTGAGAGGGGCAGCACTGAGGGAGGGTCACACTGTGGTAGGGGTGATACTGAAGAAGGGTCACACTTTGGGAGGTGTGATACTGAGGGAGGGTCACACTGTGAGAAGGGTGATACTGTGGGAGGGTCACACTGTGAGAGGGGTGATACTGAGGGAGGTTCACACTGTGGGAGGGGCGATACTGAGGGAGGGTCACTGTGAGAGGGGTGATACTGAGCAAGGGTCACACTGAGGGAGGAATGATATTGTGGGGGGTCGCACTGTGGGAGGGGGCTCTTAAAAACAGTGTAGAAACAGGAAGTGACACCCCAGAAGTGGTTTTGGATTTAACTCCACCCTCCCTCTCCCACTCTGAGCAGAACGCTTCGATGTTTCAAAGAAGTCCCTGTGTGTGGTGTGGTTGTCAATGGTTATTTTGGGTGTCTTTGGGAGGGGCGATGGTGAGGAAGCGTCAAACTGTGAGAGGGGTGATACTGAGGGAGGGTCACACTGTGGGAGGGGCGATACTGAGGGAGGGTCACTGTGGGAGGGGTGATACTGAGGGAGGGTCACACTGTGGGAGGGGCGATACTGAGGGAGGGTCACAGTGAGAGGGGTGATACTGAGGGCGGGTCACACTGTGGGAGGGGCGATACTGAGGGAGGGTCACTGTGGGAGGGGTGATACTGAGGGAGGTTCGCACTGTGGGAGGGTCACACTGGGAGGGGCGATACTGAGGGAGGGTCACTGTGGGAGAGGTGATACTGAGGGAGGGTCACACTGTGGGAGGGGCGATACTGAGGGAGGGTCACTGTGAGAGGGGTGATACTGAGGGCGGGTCACACTGTGAGAGGGGTGATACTGAGGAAGGGTCACTGTGAGGGGGAGATACTGAGGGAGGGTTAAACTGAGGGAGGAATGATATTGCTGGAGGGTAGCACTGTGGGAGGGGTGATACTGAGGGAGGGTCACATTGTGAGAGGGGCAGCACTGAGGGAGGGTCACACTGTGGTAGGGGTGATACTGAAGAAGGGTCACACTTTGGGAGGTGTGATACTGAGGGAGGGTCACACTGTGAGAAGGGCGATACTGAGGGAGGGTCACACTGTGGGAGGGGTGATACTGTGGGAGGGTCACACTGTGGGAGGGGCGATACTGAGGGAGGGTCACTGTGAGAGGGGTGATACTGAGCAAGGGTCACACTGAGGGAGGAATGATATTGTGGGGGGTCGCACTGTGGGAGGGGGCTCTTAAAAACAGTGTAGAAACAGGAAGTGACACCCCAGAAGTGGTTTTGGATTTAACTCCACCCTCCCTCTCCCACTCTGAGCAGAACGCTTCGATGTTTCAAAGAAGTCCCTGTGTGTGGTGTGGTTGTCAATGGTTATTTTGGGTGTCTTTGGGAGGGGCGATGGTGAGGAAGCGTCAAACTGTGAGAGGGGTGATACTGAGGGAGGGTCACACTGTGGGAGGGGCGATACTGAGGGAGGGTCACACTGTGGGAGGGGTGGTACTGAGGGAGGGTCACACTGTGGGAGGGGCGATACTGAGGGAGGGTCACAGTGAGAGGGGTGATACTGAGGGCGGGTCACACTGTGGGAGGGGCGATACTGAGGGAGGGTCACACTGTGGGAGGGGCGATACTGAGGGAGGGTCACACTGTGGGAGGGGTGATACTGAGGGAGGGTGACACTGTGGGAGGGGTGATACTGAGGGAGGGTCACACTGTGGGAGGGGTGATACTGAGGAAGGGTCACACTGTGGGAGGGGTGATACTGAGGGAGGGTCACAAAGTGAGAGGGGCGATACTGATGGAGGGTCACTGTTAGAGGGGTGATACTGAGGGAGGGTCACTGTGAGGGGCAGCACAGATGGAGGGTCACACTGTGGGAAGGTGATACTGTGGGAGGGTCACACTGTGAGAGGGGTTATACTGAGCAAGGGTCACACTGAGGTAGGAATGATATTGTGGGGGGTCGCACTGTGGGAGGGGGCTCTTAAAAACAGTGTAGAAACAGGAAGTGACACCCCAGAAGTGGTTTTGGATTTAACTCCTCCCACCCTCCCCCACTCTGAGCAGAACCCTTCGATGTTTCAAAGAAGTCTTCTGTGTGTGGTGTGGTTGTCAATGGTTATTTTGGGTGACTTTGGGAGGGGCAATGCTGAGGAAGGATCAAACTGTGAGAGGGGTGATACTGAGGGATGGTCACTGTGAGAGGGGTGATACTGAGGGAGGGTCACACTGTGGGAGTTGTGATACTGAGGAAGGGTCACTTTGAGTGGGGCGATACTGAGGGAGGAATGATATTGAGGGAGGGTAGCAATGTGGGAGGAGTGATACTGAGGGTGGGTCACTGTGGGAGGGGTGATACTGATGGTGGGTCACACTGTGGGAGGGGCGATGCTGAGGGAGGGTCACTGTGAGAGGGTCGATACTGAGGAAGGGTCACATTGTGAGGGGGCAGCACTGAGGGAGTGTCACACTTTGGGAGGGGTGATACTGAGGAAGGGTCACACTTTGGGAGGGGTGATACTGAGGAAGGGTCACACTGTGGGAGGGGTGATACTAAGGGAGGGTCAGAAATTGAGCGGGGCAGCACTGAGGGAGGGTCACACTGTGAGAGAGGCGGTGCTGAGGAAGGGTCACACTGTGGGAGTGGCGATACTGAGGGAGGGCCACACTGTGAGAGGGGTGATACTGAGGGAGGGTCACTGTCGGAGGGGTGATACTGAGGGAGTGTCACTGTGAGAGGGGAGATACTGAGCAAGGGTAACACTGAGGGAAGAATGATATTGTGGGAGGGTCGCACTGTGGGAGGGGTTGTACTGAGGGGGGTCACACTGTGAGAGGGGTGTTACTGAGGGAGGGTCACACTGTGAGAGGGACGATACTGATGGAGGGTCACTGTTAGAGGGGTGATACTGAGGGAGGGTCACTGTGAGGGGCAGCACAGATGGAGGGTCACACTGTGGGAAGGTGATACTGTGGGAGGGTCACAATGTGAGAGGGGTACTGAGGGAGGGCACTGTGAGAGGGAGGAATGATATTGTGGGGGGTCGCACTGTGGGAGGGGGCTCTTAAAAACAGTGTAGAAACTGGAAGTGACACCCCAGAAGTGGTTTTGGATTTAACTCCTCCCACCCTCCCCCACTCTGAGCAGAACCCTTCGATGTTTCAAAGAAGTCCCTGTGTGTGGTGTGGTTGTCAATGGTTATTTTGGGTGACTTTGGGAGGAGTGATGCTGAGGGATGGTCACTGTGGGAGGGGTGATACTGACGAAGGGTCACATTGTTAGAGGGGCAGCACTGAGGGAGGGTCACATTGTGGGAGGGGTGATACTGAGGAAGGGTCACACTGTGGGAGGTTTGATACTGAGGGAGGGTCACACTGTGGGAGGTTCGATACTGAGGGAGGGTCACAAAGTGAGAGGGGCAGCACTGAGGGAGGTTCACACTGTGGGAGGGGCGATACTGAGGGAGGGTCACAAAGTGAGAGGGGCAGCACTGAGGGAGGTTCACACTGTGGGAGGGGCGATACTGTGGGAGGGGTGATACTGAGGGAGGGTCACACTGTGGGAGGGGTGATACTGAGGGAGGGTCACACTGTGGGAGGGGTGATACTGAGGAAGGGTCACACTGTGGGAGGGGTGATACTGAGGGAGGGTCACACTGTGGGAGGGGTGATACTGAGGAAGGGTCACACTGTGGGAGGTGCGATGCTGAGGGAGAGTCACACTGTGGGAGCGGTGATACTGAGGGAGTGTCACTGAGAGAGGGGAGATACTGAGCAAGGGTCACTGAGGGAGGAATGATATTGTGGGAGGGGTTGTACTGAGGGGGTCACACTGTGGGTGGTGTTACTGAGGGAGGGTCACACTGTGAGAGGGGTGATACTGAGGGATGGTCACTGTGAGAGGGGCGATACTGACGAAGGGTCACATTGTTAGAGGGGCAGCACTGAGGGAGGGTCACACTGTGGGAAGGGTGATACTGAGGAAGGGTCACATTGTGGGAGGTTCGATACTGAGGGAGGGTCACACTGTGGGAGGTTCGATACTGAGGGAGGGTCACAAAGTGAGAGGGGCAGCACTGAGGGAGGTTCACACTGTGGGAGGGGCGATACTGAGGGAGGGTCACAAAGTGAGAGGGGCAGCACTGAGGGAGGGTCACACTGTGGGAGGGGTGATACTGAGGGAGGGTCACACTGTGGGAGGGGTGATACTGAGGGTCACACTGTGGGAGGGGTGATACTGAGGAAGGGTCACACTGTGGGAGGTTCGATACTGAGGGAGGGTCACACTGTGGGAGGTTTGATACTGAGGGAGGGTCACAAAGTGAGAGGGGCAGCACTGAGGGAGGTTCACACTGTGGGAGGGGCGATACTGAGGGAGGGTCACAAAGTGAAAGGGGCAGCACTGAGGGAGGTTCACACTGTGGGAGGGGTGATACTGTGGGAGGGTCACACTGTGGGAGGGGTGATAGGGAGGGTCACACTGTGGGAGGGGTGATACTGAGGAAGGGTCACACTGTGGGAGCGGTGATACTGAGGGTGTCACTGAGAGAGGGGAGATACTGAGCAAGGGTCACAGGGAGGAATGATATTGTGGGAGGGGTTGTACTGAGGGGGTCACACTGTGAGAGGGGTGATACAGGGAGAATCACTGTGAGAGGGGCAGCACTGATGGAGGGTCACACTGTGGGAGGGTCACACTGTGAGAGGGGTTATTCTGAGGGAGGGTCACACTGTGTGAGGGGCGATACTGAGGGAGGGTCACTGTGAGAGGGGCGATACTGAGGGAGGGTCACACTGTGGGAGGGGTTGTACTGAGGGGGGTCACACTGTGAGAGGGGTGTTACTGAGGGAGGGTCACTGTGAGGGGCAGCACAGATGGAGGGTCACACTGTGGGAAGGTGATACTGAGGGAGGGTCACTGTGAGAGGGGTGATACTGAGCAAGGGTCACACTGAGGGAGGAATGATATTGTGGGGGGTCGCACTGTGGGAGGGGGCTCTTAAAAACAGTGTAGAAACAGGAAGTGACACCCCAGAAGCGGTTTTGAATTTAACTCCTACCACCCTCCCCCACTCTGAGCAGAACGCTTCGATGTTTCAAAGAAGTCCCTGTGTGTGGTGTGGTTGTCAATGGTTATTTTGGGTGACTTTGGGAGGGGTGATACTGAGGGATGGTCACTACGGGAGGGGCATTGCTGTGGGAGCCTCAAACTGTGAGAGGGGTGATACTGAGGGATGGTCACTGTGGGAGGGGCGAAGCTGAGGGAGGGTCACTGTGAGAGGGGCGATACTGACGAAGGGTCACATTGTTAGAGGGGTAGCATTGAGGGAGGGTCACACTGTGTGAGGGGCGATACTGACGAAGGGTCACATTGTTAGAGGGGTAGCATTGCGGGAGGGTCACACTGTGGGAGGGGTGATACTGAGGAAGGGTCACACTGTGGGAGGTTCGATACTGAGGGAGGGTCACAAAGTGAGAGGGGCAGCACTGAGGGAGGGTCACACTGTGGGAGGGGTGATACTGAGGAAGGGTCACACTTTGGGAGGTGTGATACTGAGGGAGGGTCACTGTGAGAGGGGTGATACTGAGGGAGGGCTACACTGAGGGAGGAATGATATTGTGGGGGGTCGCACTGTGGGAGGGGGCTCTTAGAAAACAGTGTAGAAACAGGAAGTGACACCCCAGAAGTGGTTTTGAATTTAACTCCACCCTCCCTCTCCCACTCTGTGCAGAACCCTTCGATGTTTCAGAGAAGTGCCCTGTGTGTGGTGTGGTTGTCAATGGTTATTTTCGGTGACACTCGGATTTGTCAGAGCAGAACACCAAAGGAGAAGTTCGGTGGGAGATTCCTGCTGACTCGTTAAAATTTGCTTCAGTGTGCCTTGACAGCACGTTGTGTCCTGAGTAACAGTGCTTGGCTGCGAATCGCTGAGTTGGGACCACCATGTATCCGTGGCTCCCCTTCCTCGCTCTGCCTATGCTCTGCCGGGCAGGTAGGTACATCACTCCCACTGAACTTTGACTCGGGGAAGCAAGGCACACGGGCTGAGGTACCATTCCAACTGGGTGAAACAGTGTTAAGGGATATTTCTGTGATCTGGGGTTGTGGAAGACATTTGAGAGACTTAATTTGAAGATGACAGCAAGATTGTGGGTGTAGTGGTCAGCATGGAACACTACCAAAGCTTGCAGTAGGATCTGGCCCAGCTGAACACTGGCACATGGCATTTCATGCAGACAAGTGTGAGGTTTTGCACTTCGATAGGCCTTACAGGGTAGGGCATTAAAGAGTGCAATAGAACAGAGGGTTCTGGGAATACAGGTAGATAATTCATTGGTAATGACATCACAGGCAACATTGGCTTTCATAACTCGAAGTATCGAGTACTGAAGATGGGATGTTATGGTATAAGACACTGGAGACGGCAGATTTGGAGTCTTGTGTTCTATGACAACACCTTATCTTTGGACGCGGGTTTTGAAGGATAGGCAATTAGTACGCGAGTTAGAATGTTTCCTATATTCCTAGATTCATGGGATTATTCGACTGTACTTTGGTTTCTTACAATTTTTCACTGTTTTCTTTCTTGTAGATAATTGGTATGTGGGTGATCAGTTGATTTTTTGTGTGTAAATGGGGGGTCTGGGGATTTTGTGCTTTGGTCACTGTGCTTCTCTGCGAATGAGGGGTTCGGGGATTGTTACTCACTGTACATTTCTATGGGTGAGGGGGTCGGGGATTGTTACTCACACTGTACATTTCTGTGGGTGAGGGGGTCGGGGATTGTTACTCTCAGTGTACATTTCTGTGGATGAGGGGGTCAGGGATTGTTACTCTCACTGTACATTTCTGTGGGTGAGGGGGTCGGGATTGTTACTCTCACTGTACATTTCTGTGGGTGAGGGGGTCGGGATTGTTACTCTCACTGTACATTTCTGTGGGTGAGGGGGTCGGGGATTGTTACTCTCACTGTACATTTCTGTGGGTGAGGGGGTCGGGGATTGTTACTCTCACTGTACATTTCTGTGGGTGAGGGGGTCGGGATTGTTACTCTCACTGTACATTTCTGTGGGTGAGGGGGTCGGGGATTGTTACTCTCACTGTACATTTCTGTGGGTGAGGGGGTCGGGGATTGCTACTCTCACTGTACATTTCTGTGGGTGAGGGGGTCGGGATTGTTACTCTCACTGTACATTTCTGTGGGTGAGGGGGTCGGGGATTGTTACTCTCACTGTACATTTCTGTGGGTGAGGGGGTCGGGGATTGTTACTCTCACTGTACATTTCTGTGGGTGAGGGGGTCGGGGATTGTTACTCTCAGTGTACATTTCTGTGGATGAGGGGTTCGGGGATTGTTACTCTCACTGTACATTTCTGTGGATGAGGGGTTCGGGGATTGTTACTCTCACTGTACATTTCTGTGGGTGAGGGGGTCGGGATTGTTACTCTCACTGTACATTTCTGTGGGTGAGGGGGTCGGGATTGTTACTCTCACTGTACATTTCTGTGGGTGAGGGGGTCGGGATTGTTACTCTCACTGTACATTTCTGTGGGTGAGGGGGTCGGGATTGTTACTCTCACTGTACATTTCTGTGGGTGAGGGGGTCGGGGATTGTTACTCTCACTGTACATTTCTGTGGGTGAGGGGGTCGGGATTGTTACTCTCACTGTACATTTCTGTGGGTGAGGGGTCGGGGATTGTTACTCTCACTGTACATTTCTGTGGGTGAGGGGGTCGGGGATTGTTACTCTCACTGTACATTTCTATGGGTGAGGGGGTCGGGATTGTTACTCTCACTGTACATTTCTGTGGGTGAGGGGGTCGGGATTGTTACTCTCACTGTACATTTCTGTGGGTGAGGGGGTCGGGATTGTTACTCTCACTGTACATTTCTATGGGTGAGGGGGTCGGGGATTGTTACTCTCACTGTACATTTCTGTGGGTGAGGGGGTCGGGGATTGTTACTCTCACTGTACATTTCTGTGGGTGAGGGGGTCGGGATTGTTACTCTTACTGTACATTTCTGTGGGTGAGGGGGTCGGGATTGTTACTCTTACTGTACATTTCTATGGGTGAGGGGGTCGGGGATTGTTACTCTCACTGTACATTTCTGTGGGTGAGGGGGTCGGGATTGTTACTCTTACTGTACATTTCTGTGGGTGAGGGGGTCGGGATTGTTACTCTTACTGTACATTTCTATGGGTGAGGGGGTCGGGATTGTTACTCTCACTGTACATTTCTATGGGTGAGGGGGTCGGGATTGTTACTCTCACTGTACATTTCTATGGGTGAGGGGGTTGGGGATTGTTACTCTCACTGTACATTTATGTGGGTGAGGGGGTCGGGATTGTTACTCTCACTGTACATTTCTGTGGGTGAGGGGGTCGGGATTGTTACTCTCACTGTACATTTCTGTGGGTGAGGGGGTCGGGGTTGTTACTCTCACTGTACATTTATGTGGGTGAGGGGGTTGGGATTGTTACTCTCACTGTACATTTCTGTGGGTGAGGGGGTTGGGATTGTTACTCTCACTGTACATTTATGTGGGTGAGGGGGTCGGGATTGTTACTCTCAGTGTACATTTCTATGGGTGAGGGGGTTGGGGATTGTTACTCTCACTGTACATTTCTGTGGGTGAGGGGGTCGGGATTGTTACTCTCACTGTACATTTCTGTGGGTGAGGGGGTCGGGATTGTTACTCTCACTGTACATTTCTGTGGGTGAGGGGGTCGGGGTTGTTACTCTCACTGTACATTTATGTGGGTGAGGGGGTCGGGATTGTTACTCTCACTGTACATTTCTGTGGGTGAGGGGGTCGGGGATTGTTACTCTCACTGTACATTTCTGTGGGTGAGGGGGTCGGGATTGTTACTCTTACTGTACATTTCTATGGGTGAGGGGGTTGGGATTGTTACTCTCACTGTACATTTCTGTGGGTGAGGGGGTCGGGGTTGTTACTCTCACTGTACATTTATGTGGGTGAGGGGGTCGGGATTGTTACTCTCACTGTACATTTCTGTGGGTGAGGGGGTCGGGGATTGTTACTCTCACTGTACATTTCTGTGGGTGAGGGGGTCGGGATTGTTACTCTTACTGTACATTTCTATGGGTGAGGGGGTTGGGATTGTTACTCTCACTGTACATTTCTGTGGGTGAGGGGGTCGGGATTGTTACTCTCACTGTACATTTCTGTGGGTGAGGGGGTCGGGGATTGTTACTCTCACTGTACATTTCTGTGGGTGAGGGGGTCGGGATTGTTACTCTTACTGTACATTTCTGTGGGTGAGGGGGTCGGGATTGTTACTCTTACTGTACATTTCTATGGGTGAGGGGGTCGGGATTGTTACTCTCACTGTACATTTCTATGGGTGAGGGGGTCGGGATTGTTACTCTCACTGTACATTTCTATGGGTGAGGGGGTTGGGGATTGTTACTCTCACTGTACATTTATGTGGGTGAGGGGGTCGGGATTGTTACTCTCACTGTACATTTCTGTGGGTGAGGGGGTCGGGGATTGTTACTCTCACTGTACATTTCTATGGGTGAGGGGGTTGGGGATTGTTACTCTCACTGTACATTTATGTGGGTGAGGGGGTCGGGATTGTTACTCTCACTGTACATTTCTGTGGGTGAGGGGGTCGGGGATTGTTACTCTCACTGTACATTTCTATGGGTGAGGGGGTTGGGGATTGTTACTCTCACTGTACATTTCTGTGGGTGAGGGGGTCGGGGATTGTTACTCTCACTGTACATTTATGTGGGTGAGGGGGTCGGGATTGTTACTCTCACTGTACATTTCTTTGAGTGAGGGGGTCGGGGATTGTTAATGTGTCTGGTGTTTGTTGCTGGGGGATTTGGGGATGTATGAGTTTTGTTTCATTTTCATGCTGGGGGGGAGTTGATGTGTTTATTTTCATCAACACTCACGGTCTGTCTGTATTTTGTGACTCTCTGGAGAAGACATATATCAGGGTTGTGTAGTATCTACATACTTTGACAATAAAATGAACCTTGAATTTTTGCCAGTGATGGGCTGAATAGCTACCTAGAAGTACTCTGATAAACTTATCGTTTGGATTGATAGGCCACGGATCTGGGATGGTCTCCGCCTGCTCAGTGTGTGGAAGTGTCCAAGTAGGTGAACGGCAAAGTCTCCACAGTACCATTTCAGACAGACATTTCCCTCAAAGTCCAAATGGAGTTTATTGTTGTTGCCACCATGGAAATAGCACCATAGAACATTCCAGCACAGAAACAGGCCTTTTGGCCCTTCTTGGCTATGCCGAACCATTTTTCTGCCTAGTCCCACTGACCTGCACCTGGACCATATCCCTCCATACCCCTCTTATCCATGAACCTGTCCAAGTTTTACTTAAATGTTAAAAGTGACCCTACATTTACCACTTCATCTGGCATGGCTGATATCAGATGGCAGGATTTGAGATAGTTGGAGGAAAGCACAGGTGGGATGTCAGAGATAGGTTTTTACACAGAGTGGTGGGTTTAAATCGTTTAATGAATTTATTTAATTCATTATCTTCATTTACTTTATTTAATTAGTTCTAATTTTTTATTTTAAAGTTAGTGACTGTACAATGCTGAACTTTCCTTTCCTGCTGCTTGCTTGTGCCTCCAAGCCAAAGCCTCAGACCTTAGACTGACTCCACACTGGGCCAGTTACACAAAGTCCTTAGGCGCAAAGAAAAACTTCCTTACAGCAGCATCACAGACACACGCCGCGGGGTCGTGGGGATCACAGACACACGCCGCGGGGTCGTGGGGATCACAGACACACAGCCGGGGGGTCGCAGGGTCACAGCTGCGGGGATCACAGACACAC
This sequence comes from Hypanus sabinus, assembly GCF_030144855.1. NCBI lineage: Eukaryota > Metazoa > Chordata > Chondrichthyes > Myliobatiformes > Dasyatidae > Hypanus > Hypanus sabinus. The sequence goes on along the minus strand of NC_082720.1, from coordinate 90,774,412 downwards.
AGCCGGGGGATCGTGGGGATCACAGACACACAGCCGGGGGATCGTGGGGATCACAGACACACAGCCGGGGGGTCGCAGGGTCACAGCTGCGGGGATCACAGACACACAGCCGGGGGTCACAGGGTCACAGCTGCGGGGATCACAGACACACAGCCGGGGGATCGTGGGGATCACAGACACACAGCCGGGGGATCGTGGGGATCACAGACACACAGCCGGGGGGTCGCAGGGTCACAGCTGCGGGGATCACAGACACACAGCCGGGGGTCACAGGGTCACAGCTGCGGGGATCACAGACACACAGCCGGGGGGTCGTGGGGATCACAGACACACAGCCGGGGGATCGTGGGGATCACAGACACACAGCCGGGGGATCGTGGGGATCACAGACACACAGCCAGGGGGTCGTGGACACACAGCCGGGGGGTCGCAGGGTCACAGCTGCGGGGATCACAGACACACAGCCAGGGGATCGTGGACACACAGCCAGGGGGTCACAGGGTCACAGCTGCGGGGATCACAGACACACAGCCGGGGGATCGTGGGGATCACAGACACACGCCGCGGGGTTGTGGGGATCACAGACACACAGCCGGGGGGTCGTGGGGATCACAGACACATGCCGCGGGGTTGTGGGGATCACAGACACACAGCCGGGGGGTCGTGGACACACTGCCGCAGGGTCGCGGGGTCACAGACACACAGCTGGGGGGTTCACAGACACATGCCGCGGGGTCACAGACACAGCCGCGGGGTCACAGAGACACAGCCGCGGGGTCACAGACACACACCGTGGGGTCACAGACACAGCCGCGGGGTCACAGACACATGCCGCGGGGTCACAGACACACAGCTGGGGGGTCATAGAGACACAGCCGCGGGGTCGCAGGGTCACAGACACACAACATGAGATCCCAGGGTCTCAGACACACAGCTGTGGGGTCGTGGACACACGCTGTGGGGTCGCGGGGTCACAGACACAGCCACGGGGTCATGGACACACAGCTGGGGGGGGCCACAGACACATGCCGCAGGGTCGCAGGGTCATGGACACACATCCGCGGGGTCGTAGGATCACAGACACACAGCCACAGATAAGCAGTGTTCACCAGAAAACCACCAGGGACTTGGGAGACAGATAAGTGGGTCACAGTCAGGAGAGGGAAGGAGAAGAGTCAGGTACTAGAGAGTACCCCTGTGGCTGTACCCCTTGACAATAAGTACTCCTGTTTGAGTACTGTTGGGAGGGACAGCCGACCTGGGGGAAGCGGCAGTGGCCTTGCCTCTGGCACAGAGTCCGGCCCTGTGGCTCAGAAGGGTAGGGAAGGGAAGAGGAAGGCAGTAGTGATAGGGAACTCTATAGTTAGGGGGTCAGACAGGCGATTCTGTGGATGCAGGAAAGAAACGCGAATGGTAGTTTGCCTCCCAGGTGCCAGGGTCCGGGATGTTTCGGATCGCATCCACGGTATCCTGAAGTGCGGAGATGAACACCCAGAGATCGTGGTACATATTGGTACCAACGATGTAGGTAGAAAAAGGGAGGCGGTCCTGAAAACAGACTACACGGAGTTAGGAATGAAGTTGAGAAGCAGGACCGCAAAGGTAGTAATCTCGGGATTACTGCCTGTGCCACACGACAGTGAGAATAGGAATATAATGAGGTAGAGGATAAATGTGTGGTTGAGGGATTGGAACAAGGGGCAGGGATTCAGATTTCTGGATCATTGGGACCTCTTTTGGGGCAGGTGTGACCGAACAGAAGAGATGGAGGAAGGGGTGGTTGGCTCACAAATAGAGAAAGCTTGGAGACAGTGTGAGAGGGAGGATAGGCAGGTGACAGAGAAGGGATGCACTCAGATGGATTGTTTGAGATGTGTCTATTTTAATGCGAAGAGTATTATGAACAAAGTGGGTGAGCTTAAAGCGTGAATCTGTAATTGGAGCTATGATTTTGTGGCTATTATAGAGACTTGGATGGTGCAGGGGCAGGAATGGTTACTTAGAGTGCCTGGCTTTAGATGTTTCAGAAAGGACAGGGAGGGAGGCAAAAGAGGTGGGGGCATGGCACTGTTGATCATAGTGTCACGGCTACAGAAAAGGAGGAAGTCATGGAGGGATTGTCTACAGAGTCTCTGTGAGTGGAAGTTAGAAACAGGAAGGGGTCAGTAGCTCTACTGGGTGTTTTTTTATAGACCACCCAATAGTAACAGGGACATCGAGAAGCAGATAGGGAGACAGATTCTGGAAAGGTGTAACCATATCAGGGTTGTTTTTGTGGGAGATTTTAATTTCCCAAATATTGATTAGCATCTCCCTAGTTTGAGGGGTTTAGATGGGGTGGAGTTTGTTAGGTGTGTTCAAGAAGGTTTCTTGACACAATATGTAGATAAGCAGACAAGAGGAGAGGCTGTACTTGATCTGGTATTGGGAAATAGAAACATAGAAAATAGGTGCAGGAGTAGGTCATTCAGCCCTTTGAGCCTGCACCGCCATTCTGTATGATCATGGATGATCATCCAGCTCAGAACCCTGTACCTGCTTTCTCCCCATACCCCCGATCCCTTTAGCCACAAGGGCCATATCTAACTTCCTCAAATGAATCTGGTCAGGTGTCAGATCTCTTAGTGGGAGAGCATTTTGGAGATTGTGATCACAATTCTATCTTCTTTACCATAGCATTGGAGAGGGATAGGAACAGACAAGTTAGGAAAGCATTTAATTGGAGTAAGGGGAAATATGAAGCTATCAAGCAGGAACTTGGAAGCATAAATTGGGAACAGATGTTCTCAGGAAAATGTACAGAAGAAATGTGGAAGATGTTGATGGGATATTTGTGTGGAGTTCTGCATAGGTACATTCCAATGAGACAGGGAAAGGATGGTAGAGTACAAGAGCCATGGTGTACAAAGGCTGTTGAAAATCTAGTCAAGAGGAAAAGAAGAGCTTATGAAAGGTTGAAAAAAACTAGGTGATGATAGAGATCCAGAAGATTATAAGGCTAGCAGGAAGGAATTTAAGAATGAAATTGGATGAGCCAGTCGGGGCCATAAGAATGCCTTGGTGGACAGGATTAAAGAAAACCCCAAAGGCATTCTACAAATTATGTGAAGAACAAGAGGATAAGACGTGCGAGAATAGGACCAATCAAGTGTGACAGTGAAAAAGTGTGTATGGAACCGGAGGGGATAGCTGAGGTACTTAATGATGGTGGTGGAGGCCGATATGATAGGATCTTTTACGAGACTCCTGGACAGGTAAATGGACCTTAGAAAAGTAGAGGGCTATGTACAAACCCCATTTCCAGAAAAGTTGGGACATTTTCCAAAAAGCAATAAAACCAAAAATCTTTGATATGTTAATTCACGTGAACCTTTATTTAACTGACAAAAGTACAAAGGAAAGATTTTCAATAGTTTTACTGACCAACTTAATTGTATTTGGTAAATATACACAAATTTAGAATTTGATGGCTGCAATACACTAAACAAAAGTTGGGACAGAGGCATGTTTACCATTGTGTTACATCACCTTTCCTTTTAATAACACTTTTTAATCGTTTTGGAACTGAGGATACTAATTGTAGTAGATTTGCAATTGGAAATTTTGTCCATTCTTGCTTGATATAAGACTTAAGCTGCTGAACAGTCCGTGGTCTCCGTTGTCTGATTCTCCTCTTCATGATGCGCCATACATTTTCAATAGGAGATAGATCTGGACTGGCAGCAGGCCAATCAAGCACACGCACTCTGTGTCTACAAAGCCACACTGTTGTAGCCCGTGCAGAATGCAGTCTGGCATTGTCCTGCTGAAATAAGCATGGACATCCCGGGAAGAGACGTCGCCTTGATGGCAACAAATGTCTCTCTAAAATCCTAATATACCCCTCAGAGTCAATGGTACCTTCACATACATGCAACTCACCCATGCTGTGGGCACTGATGCACCCCATACCATCACAGATGCTGGCTTTTGCACCTTTCGCTGATAACAATCAGGATGGTCGTTTTCATCTTTGGCACAGAGAACTAGACGCCCATTTTTTCCGAAAACTGGCTGAAATCTGACCACAGCACACGGTTCCACAGTCTTTCGGTCCATCTGAAATGAGCTCAGGCCCAGAGAACTCACCGGCGTTTCTGCATAGAGTTGATGTATGGCTTCTTCCTTGCGTAATACAGTTTCAAGTTGCATTTCTGGATGCAGCGACGGACTGTGTTAAGTGACAATGGTTTTCCGAAGTACTCCCGAGCCCAGGTGGCTATAATTGTCACAGTAGCATGACAGTTTCTTAGGCAGTGCCGCCTGAGGGCTCGAAGATCACGCACATTCAACAGTGGTTTCCGACCTTGCCCTTTAAGCACTGAGATGTCTCTGAATTCTCTGAATCTTTTCACAATATTATGTACTGTAGATGTTGAAAGACCTAAATTCTCTGCAATCTTGCGTTGGGAAATGTTCCTTTTGAACTGACTAACAACTCTCTCACGAATTTTGGCACAAAGGGGTGAGCCACGACCCATTCTTGCTTGCAAAGACTGAGCTTTTGATGGACACTACTTTTATACCCAGTCATGATACCTCACCTGCTACCAATTAGCCTGCTTAATGTGGAGTCTTCCAAACCGGTGTTACTTGAATATTCTGTGCACTTTTCAATCTTATTTTAACTCTGTCCCAACTTTTGTTGAGTATGTTGCAGCCATCAAATTCTAAATTTGTGTATATTTACAAAATACAATTAAGTTGGTCAGTAAAACTATTGAAAATCTTTTCTTTGTACTTTTGTCAGTTAAATAAAGGTCCCCGTGAATTAACATATCACAGATTCTCGTTTTTATTGCATTTTGGAAAATATCCCAACTTTTCTGGAAGTGGAGTTTGTAAGTAAGTAAATAAGTAATTTCTAAAGTAAGTACATGTTCGGCACAGCATTGTGGGTGGAAGGGCCTGTATTATGCTGTGGGTGTTCTATGTTTTTACATAAATCACAGTGCCCTTCCCTCCCTTAGAATTGTTGTCCCTGATACTGGATCCTCTCCCAATACCGTGAAACATAGGAGCAGGCTGAGGCCATTGAGCTCTTCGAATCTGATTTATTATCTCTCTCAGTCCCATTCTCTTTCCCTCTGTCTGTAACTTTTAACAACCCTGACTGATCAAGAACCTATCAACCTCTGCTTTAAATATACCCAACGATTTGGCCTCAAAAAGCATCCGTGTCAATGAATTCATCAGATTCGTCACCCTCTGGCTAAAGAAATTCCTCCCCATCTTTATTTTAAATCGACATCCCTCTAATCTGAGCCTTTGCACTCTGGTCCTAGACTTTCCCCACTATAGGAAACATCCTCTCCACATCCACTCTTCCTAGGCCTTTCGATATTCAATAAGTTTCAATGAGATTCTCCCTCGTTTTTCTAAACTACAGTGAGTACAGGCCCAGAACCATCAGATGCTCTACATATGATGTCATTCATTCCTGGAATCACTCTCATGAACCTCCTCTGAACCTTCTCCAAAGCCAGTACATCCTTTCTTAAATAAGAGGCGCAAAACTGCTCACCAAACAATACTCCAAGTGTGGTCTGACCAATGCCTCCAGTAAGTTCCCTCCCAGTGTTTTGTCACCCTCCCTACATAGAGGCCAGTGACTGCACCCAGCCTTCCTCCTGAGGGCTGTCTGCAGATTTCCTCTGACCTTACAAAATTCAACAGTGATATGAACCAGGTTGATAATTCCCAACATAAATCACCGTTCACTGCACAAGAGAGGAAAGCATTTCAACGTGTTCCAGTCAGTTGTCACAATCCAATGAGCTAATGAGACGTCAGATTTATATTTCAGCGAGGGAATCAAACAAGCATAGACGTTTATAGAGTGAATGGTGGGGCACGAGGGAGTGTAGTGAACAGTGAGACTTGGGAGTACGGGTGCATAGAAAGTGACATCCGAAGTAGACTGAGTGGTGACAAAGGTGTATAGCGCGTCGGCCTCCGTCAGCCAAGGCATTGAAGATGCTGCTGTCTGTCGAATGCAACAGTGACAGGAAACCAGATTTTAAAGTGAAAAAGCCTTTGCACTGAGACACTTTCACGCGGTGGACGTTGGAAGTCTGGGCCCAGTGGTGCGAGTCACAATCGGGGCCTTCCTTGGTTACAGTGGATGACCATGACTCCTCCTTTGCTCTCATAAAGCTTCGCAGTACCGCCTTCCTGGCTGTGGGATCTCACTGTCGACCTTATCCACCCAGTCCACCAGAGCTGACTTCACAAGCTAGGACAGGCATGTCCCTATCCCACCAGCTACCCTCACCTGGTTTAGCCTGCCTGTCGAAGTGGTGAACCGGGGTGTGGCCACTGTTCCACATAAAACTGCTACTTGGAGCCACAAGCGAGAGCTGAGTGTCCAGTGGGGACCAAGGATGAGTGGGCTGTCCTGGATTGGACACGACAAGCCCCTTCACCAGAGGTGCCACCCATCCCTGGACACCCCAGACCCTGAGTGATGGAGTTCGGATTTTGTATGTAGTTGTATAAGTCACTGGTGAGACCACACCTGGAGTACAGTGTATAGTTTTGGTCTGTTAAGAAAAAATGTTTTTAACACTGAAAACATGCACCGTCCTCCCTGACAGACTCTGTCAGACTGTATCCAACCGTAACCACGTAACAATCACAGCACGGAACCTGACAGACTCTGTCAGACTGTGTCCAACCGTAACCACGTAACAATCACAGCACGGAACCTGACAGACTCTGTCAGACTGTGTCCAACCGTAACCACGTAACAATCACAGCACGGAACCTGACAGACTCTGTCAGACTGTATCCAACCGTAACCACGTAACAATCACAGCACGGAACCTGACAGACTCTGTCAGACTGTGTCCAACCGTAACCACGTAACAATCACAGCACGGAACCTGACAGACTCTGTCAGACTGTATCCAACCGTAACCACGTAACAATCACAGCACGGAACCTGACAGACTCTGTCAGACTGTGTCCAACCGTAACCACTTAACAATCACAGCACGGAACCTGACAGACTCTGTCAGACTGTGTCCAACCGTAACCACGTAACAATCACAGCACGGAACCTGACAGACTCTGTCAGACTGTGTCCAACCGTAACCACATAACAATCACAGCACGGAACCTGACAGACTCTGTCAGACTGTATCCAACCGTAACCACATAACAATCACAGCACGGAACCTGACAGACTCTGTCAGACTGTATCCAACCGTAACCACGTAACAATCACAGCACGGAACCTGACAGACTCTGTCAGACTGTATCCAACCGTAACCACGTAACAATCACAGCACGGAACCTGACAGACTCTGTCAGACTGTGTCCAACCGTAACCACGTAACAATCACAGCACGGAACCTGACAGACTCTGTCAGACTGTATCCAACCGTAACCACGTAACAATCACAGCACGGAACCTGACAGACTCTGTCAGACTGTGTCCAACCGTAACCACGTAACAATCACAGCACGGAACCTGACAGACTCTGTCAGACTGTGTCCAACCGTAACCACGTAACAATCACAGCACGGAACCTGACAGACTCTGTCAGACTGTGTCCAACCGTAACCACGTAACAATCACAGCACGGAACCTGACAGACTCTGTCAGACTGTGTCCAACCGTAACCACGTAACAATCACAGCACGGAACCTGACAGACTCTGTCAGACTGTGTCCAACCGTAACCACGTAACAATCACAGCACGGAACCTGACAGACTCTGTCAGACTGTGTCCAACCGTAACCACGTAACAATCACAGCACGGAACCTGACAGACTCTGTCAGACTGTGTCCAACCGTAACCACGTAACAATCACAGCACGGAACCTGACAGACTCTGTCAGACTGTGTCCAACCGTAACCACGTAACAATCACAGCACGGAACCTGACAGACTCTGTCAGACTGTGTCCAACCGTAACCACGTAACAATCACAGCACGGAACCTGACAGACTCTGTCAGACTGTGTCCAACCGTAACCACGTAACAATCACAGCACGGAACCTGACAGACTCTGTCAGACTGTGTCCAACCGTAACCACGTAACAATCACAGCACGGAACCTGACAGACTCTGTCAGACTGTGTCCAACCGTAACCACGTAACAATCACAGCACGGAACCTGACAGACTCTGTCAGACTGTGTCCAACCGTAACCACGTAACAATCACAGCACGGAACCTGACGGACTCTGTCAGACTGTGTCCAACCGTAACCACGTAACAATCACAGCACGGAACCTGACGGACTCTGTCAGACTGTATCCAACCGTAACCACGTAACAATTACAGCACGGAAACAGGCCATCTCAACCCTTCTAGTCCATGCCAAATGCTTACTCTCACCTAGTCCCACCGACCTGCACTCAGCCCATAACCCTCCATTTCTTTCCTGTCCATATACCTATCCAATTTTGCTTTAAATGACAATATCAAACCTGCCTCTACCACTTCTACTGGAAGCTCGTTCCACACAGTTACCACTCTCTGAGTAAAGAAATTCCCCCTCATGTTACCCTTAAACTTTTGCCCCCTAACTCTCAACTCATGTCCTCTTGTTTGAATCTCCCCTACTCTCAATGGAAAAAGCCTATCCACGTCAACTCTATCTATCCCCCTCATTATTTTAAATACCTCTATCAAGTCCTCCCTCAACCTTCTACACTCCAAAGAATAAAGACCTAACTTGTTCAACCTTTCCCTGTAACTTAGGTGCTGAAACCCAGGTAACATTCCAGTAAATCTTCTCTGTACTCTCTCTATTTTGTTGACATCTTTCCTATAATTCGGTGACCAGAACTGTACACAATACTCCAAATTCAGCCTTACCAATGCCTTGTATAATTTTAATATTACATCCCAACTTCTATACCCAATGCTCTGATTTGTAAAGGCCAACATACCAAAAGCTTTCTTTGCCACCCTATCCACATGAGATTCCACCTTCAGGGAACTATGCACCATTATTCCTTGATCACTCTGTCCTACTGCATTCTTCAATGTCCTACCATTTACCATGTATGTCCTATTTGGATTATTCCTACCAAAATGTAGCACCTCACACTTATCAGAATTAAACTCCATCTGCCCTCATTCAGCCCACTCTTCTAACTGGCCTAAATCTCTCTGCAAATTTTGAAAACCTACTCCATTATCCACAGCGCCACCTGCCTTAGTATCATCTGCATACTTACTAATCCAATTTACCACCCCATCATCCAGATCATTAATGTAAATGACAAACAGCATTGGAGCCAGTCCAGATCCCTGAGGCAAACTACTAGTCACCGGCCTCCAACCTGACCAACAGTTATCCACCACTACTCTCTGGCATCTCCCATCCAGCCACTGTTGAATCCATTTTACTACTTCAATATTATTACCTAATGATTGAATCTTCCGAACCAATCTTCCATGTGGAACCTTGTCAAAGGCCTTACTGAAGTCCATATAGACAACATCCACTGCTTTACCCTTGTCAACCTTCCTTGTAACCCCTTCAAAAAATTCAATAAGATTTGTCAAAAATGACCTTCCCGGTACAAATCCATGATGACTGTTCCTAATCAGACCTTGTCTATTCAGATAATTATATATACCATCTCTAAGAATATTTTCCATTAACTTACCCACCACTGATGTCAAACTGACAGGCCTATAATTGCTAGGTTTACTCTTAGAACCCTTTTTAAACAATGGAACTACATGAGCAATACACCAATCCTCCAGCACCATCCCCGTTTCTAATGACATTTGAAATATTTCTGTCAGAGCTCCTGCTATTTCTACACTAACCTCCCTCAAGGTCCTAGGGAATATCCTGTCAGGACCCAGATATTTATCCACTTTTATATTCCTTAAAAGCAGCAGTACTTCCTCCTCTTTAATTGTCAAAGTTTCCATAACTTCCCTACTTGTTTCCCTTACCTGACACAATTCAATATCCTTCTCCTTAGTGAATAGCGAAGAAAAGAAATTGTTCAAAATCTCCCCCATCTCTTTTGGCTCCACACATAGCTGTCCACTCTGATTCAAATTTTATCCCTCACTATCCTTTAACTGTAGAATTGTAGGGAGACTGTATCCTCCAACTGTAGGGAGACTGTATCCAACTGTAGGGAGACTGTGTCCTCCAACTGTAGGGAGACTACATCCAATTGTAGGGAGACTGTAACCTCCAACTGTAGGGAAACTCTGCAGAGAGTTGTGGACTCAGCTCAGCCCCTCACAGAAACCAGCCTCCCCTCCATGGACTCTGTCTTCACCTCACTGCCTCAGTAAAGCAGCCAGTATATTCTGAGTCACCCACCCAGGACATTCCCTCTTCCGCCCTCTCCCTAAACGAATCTCCTCTGCCTGTACACGCTCCATATCCATCTCTACCCAGCCACATCACGTGCCTGTCCGAATGCCCTGTACACATTTCTATTGTACCACCCCATTCCAGGCTTTCTGTATAAAATGCTTGCCTACTTCTCACATCTCTCTTAATCTTTCCCCTCTCACCTTAAATATCTGCCCTTTATACAGGCCAGAAACCCACCAATTTAACTCCACTCTAATGACAGGACAATTTAAATGACTAACTATCCAACCAACTGGAGTGTCTTTGGGAGGTGGGAGGAAACTGAAGCAGGTGGACATCTATGCCATCTACTTTGCTGAGTCTGGTACAGGTCTCTGTCACAGCTGCAAATTCTCAAACTGCTCAGTTCAGCCTCTCTTTTGCATCAGAATCAGGTTTAATATCACTGTCTTATGGCAGCAGTCCATTACAAAGCACAAAATACTGTGAGCTACAAAGAGAAATATATAATAAATCAATAAGCCGTGTACAAAGAGAACAACACAGTTCATTGTCCATTCAGAAACCTGAGGGTGGAAGGAAGAAGCTGCCCCTAAAACACTGAGAGTGTTCCTTCAGGCTGCTGTGCCACCTCCCTCGATGAGAAGAACTCACATCTTGGATGCTCAGCATCTGTAATGATGAATGCGACAGTTTTTGAGATGTTTTTGAAGATGGGGATGTTTGTACCCAAGTAGAGCTGACTGAGTTTGCAATTGCCTGCATTCTCTTGCAATCCTGTGCATCAGAACCTCCAAACCAGACATTCAGAGCAGTCTTATTGATAAGACCACAGACATAGCTGCAGAATTAGGTCATTCGGTCCATCAAGTCTGCTCTGGCTGACTTAATTTACCTCTCCGTCTCATTCTATTATTTATTTATTCGATCACTTTATCTTTTTTTATTTTGCGATACAGCATGGTAACAGACCATTCTGGCTCAACGAGCTCATATCGTGTGTTACACTCACATGAACAATTACTGGCACAGAGCACAACACTTTACAGTGAAGGCAAACCGGGTACAATTCCCACCACAGCCAGTAAGAAGTTTGAGTCTTATCCCTGTGACCATGTGAGTTCCCTCAAGATGCTCCGGTTTCCTCCCACATTCCAAAGGTCATTGTAAATTAGACTAGGGTTAAGAACAGAAGCAATAGGAGCAGGAGTCGGCCATCCGGCCCATCGAGCCTGCTCCACGATTCAATAAGATCGTGGCTGATCTGTCCGTAAACGCAGCTCCATCGACCTACCTTTTCCCAATAACCCTTACTTCCCCTGCGATGATAGGTTTACTTTGTAAACCTATCTAACTGTATCTTACAATGTAAAAACCTATCTAACTGTATCTCACAATGTAAAAACCTATCTAACTGTATCTTACAATGTAAAAGCCTGTCTAACTGTATCTGAAATATCTTAAATCAGGGGTTTGCTGGACGGTGCAGCTGGAAGGACTGGAAGGGCTTCTTCCACCCTGTATCTCAATCAATCAATCAATAAATAAATATTCTACCAAGCTTTATGTCTTTAGAACGTGGGAGGAAACCAACATGGTCACGAGGAGAACACACAAACTCCTTACACACAGAGTCTGGTAATAGTGGGGTAGAAGCGCTCCTTGGGCCTGGTGGGACGTGCTTTCACTGATAACAGTGGGGTAGAAGCTGTCCTTGGGCCTGGTGGGACGTGCTTTCACTGATAACAGTGGAGTAGAAGCTGTCTTGGGCCTGGTGGGACGTGCTTTCACTGATAACAATGGGGTAGAAGCTGTCCTTGGGCCTGGTGGGACGTGCTTTCACTGATAACAGTGGGGTAGAAGCTGTCTTTGGGCCTGGTGGGACGTGTTTTCACTGATAACAGCGGTGTCGAAGCTGTCCTTGGGCCTGGTGGGACGTGCTCTCACTGATAACAGTGGGGTAGAAGCTGACCTTGGGCCTGGTGGGACGTGCTTTCACTGATAACAGTGGGGTAGAAGCTGTCCTTGGGCCTGGTGGGACGTGCTTTCACTGATAACAGTGGGGTAGAAGCTGTCCTTGGGCCTGGTGGGATGGGCTTTCACTGATAACAGTGGGGTAGAAGCTGTCCTTGGGCCTGGTGGGATGTGCTTTCACTGGTAACAGTGGGGTAGAAGCGCTCCTTGGGCCTGGTGGGACGTGCTTTCACTGATAACAGTGGGGTAGAAACTGCTCTTGGGCCTGGTGGGACGTGTTTTCACTGATAACAGTGGGGTAGAAGCTGTCCTTGGGCCTGGTGGGACGGGCTGTCACTGATAACAGTGGGGTAGAAGCTGTCCTTGGGCCTGGTGGGACGTGTTTTCACTGATAACAGTGGGGTAGAAGCTGTTCTTGGACCTGGTGGGATGTGCTTTCACTGATAACAGTGGGGTAGAAGCTGTCCTTGGGCCTGGTGGGACGTGCTTTCAGGCTTTTGTATCTTCTGCCTGATGGGAGAGGGGGAGAGAGAATGTCTGGGGTGGGTGGGGTCTTTGATTCGGCTGGCTCCTTTACTGAAACAGTGAGAAGTGTAGAAACTTCCGCAGAGGGGAGGGTGGCTGGTTTTCGTGATGTGCTGAGCTGTGTCCACGACTCTCCGAAGTTTCTTGTGGTTACGCGCAGAACATTTGTCATATCAAGCCAAGATGTATCCACAAGCCATAGAAGCAGAATGAGGCCATTCAGCCCATCCAGTCTGCTCCACCATTCCATCATGACTGACTTATTTTCCCTCCTGTTCTCCAACCTTCTCCCCATAACCGTTGACACCCTGACTAATCCGGAACCACTTTATTTAGACCTCTCAATGTTCAATAGGTTTCAATGAGACTCCTCCTCATTATTCTAAACTCCAGTGAGTACAAGCCCAGAGCCCTCAAACAATCCTCATGTTAACCATTTCATCCCCAGAATTTTTCTTGTGTACCTCTTCTGGACCCCCTCCAGTGCCAGCACATCTTTTCTTAAATAAAGGGCTGAAAACTGCTGGTAGTTATCCAAGTGCGGTCTGACCAATGCCTTAGTGGGTGTAGAATATAAAAACAAGAATGTAATGCTAAGGCCAGTTGAAGGGGAAGGTGTGGCATGAAGGGGAGGAGGGATGAAAAAGCTGGGAAGTGATAGGTCAAAGAGATAAAGGGCTGAAGAAGAAGGAATTTGATTGGAGTGGAGCATGGACCATGGGAGACAGGGAAAGAGGACAGGATTTGTTTTTTTTCTCTGCACATTGGGTACTTGACAGTCTTGTTTTGAGGGTTTCTATTGGGTTTCTTTGTTTTGCAGCTGTCTGTAAGGAGACTAATCTCAAGGTTGTATTAAGTATACGTACTTTGATAATAAATGAACTTTGAACCAGAAAGAGGTGATGGGCAGGTGAGGAGAAGAGAAGGGTTGAGAGGGGAACCAGAATAGGGAATGGAGAAAAGGAGAAGGGGAGGGAGAAGAAATCCCCAAAAGTTACATCAGGGAAATCCCAATAAGTGAAGGGATTGTGGCCCAATATGTCCACCCTGGTCACATTTTCCATGCACCCTTGGGGCAACAGTTTGTGAGAGAAGTGTTAATCAAAATAAAAATAACAATGCAGATGCTGGAAATCTAAATTAAAATACTAGAGATTCTCAGGAGGCCAAGTGGCTTCTGCAGGAAGTGAAACAAGGACAAAGACCCTTCATTAGAACAGAGAAGAGAAGCTGCTTATGATACAGGAAGGAGGAAGGAGGGTGTCTTTGACAGGGTTAAACCAGAGTGGCCACAGCACTCTGCAAATGTTACAGATACAGCATTGGACAGGTCCTTTCAGCTCTTCATGGTGCACTGCCAGCAGCCTCCGATTTAACGCAGCCTTTCCATGGGACAATTTACAATCACCAGTCAACCTACTAACCGGTTCGTCTTTGGACCATGGGAGAAACTGGAGCACCCAGAGGAAATCCATGCATTCCATGGGGGACTTTCTTACAGAGGATGCCAGGATTGAATTCCCAGCAGTAATAGTGTCACAACTATGCCTTCCAGTTATCCGATCAGTGCAGATTTGGATCAGTTAGAGAGAGAGAGAAGCTGGTCAAAAGGGTGTGCCGGGGTGGGCAGACTGAGAATGTCTCCCACTCCCAGAGAGAAAACGCCAGCTGAATAAACAGGAACCCTCGGAACGCCTGCTCACAGCTCAGTCCAGCAACTGCTCTGTCCGAGACCACGGGAAACTGCAGAGAGTTGTGGACACAGCTCAGCACATCACAGAAACCAGCCTCCCATCCACCAACGTTGTCTACCCTTCTGGTTGCCTCAGTAAAGCAGCCAGCAGAATCGAAGACCCCACCCACCCCAGACATTCTTTCTCCCCCTCTCCCATCGGGCAGAAGGTACAAAAGCCTGAAAGCACGTCCCACCAGGCTCAAGGACAGCTTCTACCCCACTGTTATCAGTGAGAGCACGTCCTACCAGGCCCAAGGACAGCTTCTACCCCACTGTTATCAGTGAAAGCACGTCCCACCAGGCTCAAGGACAGCTTCTACCCCACTGTTATCAGTGAGAGCATGTCCCACCAGGCACAAGGACAGCTTCTACCCCACTGTTACCAGTGAAAGCACGTCCCACCATGCCCAAGGACAGCTTCTACCCCACTGTTATCAGTGAAAGCACGTCCCACCAGGCCCAAGGACAGCTTCTACCCCACTGTCATCAGTGAAAGCACGTCCCACCAGGCCCAAGGACAGCTTCTACCCCACTGTTACCAGTGAAAGCACGTTCCACCAGGCCCAAGGACAGCTTCTACCCCACTGTTACCAGTGAAAGCACGTCCCACCAGGCCCAAGGACAGATTCTACCCCACTGTTATCAGTGAAAGCACGTCCCACCAGGCCCAAGGACAGCTTCTACCCCACTGTTATCAGTGAAAGCACGTCCCACCAGGCCCAAGGACAGGTTCTACCCCACTGTTATCAGTGAAAGCACGTCCCACCAGGCCCAAGGACAGCTTCTACCCCACTGTTATCAGTGAGAGCACGTCCCACCAGGCCCAAGGACAGCTTCTACCCCACTGTTATCAGTGAAAGCACGTCCCACCAGGCCCAAGGACAGCTTCTACCCCACTGTTATCAGACTGTTGAATGGTCCCCTACTATGACAAGATGGACTCTTGACCTCACAGTCTACCTCGTTATGACCTCATACCTTATTGTCTGCCTGCACTGCACTTTCTCTGTAACTGAGACTCTTTATTCTGCATTCTGTTATTGGTTTCCCTTGCTCTACCTCAGTGCACGGTGTAATGATCTGATCTGTCTGAACAGTATGCGAGACAAGCTTGTCACCCCAAGCTCTGTCCCTGCACACAGTAGCCTTCAAGAGATCTCACCTTCATCTGTGTATATTTGATGGTAAAACTCCACCTTTTAAAAAGATAAACACGAGATTCTGCAGGTGCTGGAAATCCAGAGCAACACACACAAAATACTGGAGGAGCTCAGAAGATCAGGCAACATCGATGGAGAGGAATAAACAGTTAACATTACAAGCCGAGCCCATTCATCCTGATTTCCTCATCTCCTCATTATAGGGAGGATTTGAAGCTTTAGAGAGGAGATTTATCAGGATGATGCCTGGATTAGAGAGCATGTCTTATGAGGAGAAGTTCAGTGAGTTAGGGCTTTTCTCTTTGGAAAAGGAGAGAGGCAATTTGATAGAGGTTTACAAAGTGATGAGAGCCATAGATAAATTGGTCAGCCAGAGGCTTTTTTCCCAGGGTAGAAATCACTCATAAGCGAGGAAATCTGGGATATTTTAAGGTGTTTGGGGGAAAGTATAGGGGGATGTCAGATGGAGGTTTTTTCACACAGGGAGTGGTGGGTGTGTGGAGCACCCTTGCAGGGTGGTGGTAGAGGCAGATACAGAGGCAGAGGCAAATGTCCCTAGACATTTAAGAGGCTCTTAGATAGGCACGAGGATGATAGAAAAATGGAGGCTTATGTAGGAGAAAGGGGTTAGATTGACCTTAGAGTAGGTTGATATAAGTCAGCACAATATTATAGGCCAAAGGGTCTGTACTGTGCTCTAATGTTCAATAATCCATAACTAAACCCTCTAATCCAGGCAACATCCTGGTGAATCTCCTCTGCACTCTCTCTATGGTCTCCACATTCTTCCTGTAGTGTGGTGATCAGAACACCAAATGGGGTCTGACCAAGGTCTGATATCGCTGTAACATTACCTCATGGCTTTGGAACTCAGTCCCATGGTTGATGAAGGCCAATTCACCGTACACCTTCTTAACAACACCGTCAACCCGCGCAGCAGCTTTGAGTGTCCTATGGACTCGGACCACAAGATCCTCCTGATCCTCTACACTGCCAAGAGTCTTACCATTGATATTATATTCTATCTTCAGATTTGACCTACAAAAATGAAGCACTTCACACTTATCTGGGTTGAACTCCATCTGCTACTCCTCAGCCCAGTTTTGAATCTATATTGATGTCCCATTGTAACCTCTGACAACCCTCCAGACTATCCACAACACCCCCAACTTTGGTGTCATCAGCAGACTTAATAACCCACCCTTCTACTTCTTTGCCCAGGTCATTTATAAAAATCACAAAGAGGAGGGGTCCCAGAACGGATCCCTGAAGAACACCACCGGTCACTGTGTCCACGCAGAATATGAACCATCCACAACCACCCTTTGCCTTCCATGGGCAAGCCAATTCTGGATTCACAAAGCAAGGTCTCCTTGGATCCCATGCCTCCTTACTTTCTGAATGAGACTCGCATGGGAAACCTTATCAAGTGCCTTGCTGAAATCCATATAAACTACATCCACTGCTCATCAATGTGTTTCGTTACTTCCTCCAAGAACTCAATCAGACTTGTAAGGCATGACCTGCCCTTGACAAAGCCATGCTGACCACCCCTAATCAGATTATGTCTCTCCAAATGCTCATGAATCCTGCCTCTCGGGATCTTCTCCAATAACTTGCCCACCACTGAAGTAAGACTCACTGGTCTATAATTTCCTGGGTTATCTCTATTCCCTATCTTGGACAAGGGAACAACATTTGCAACCTTCCAATCCTCTGGTACTTCTCCCATCCCTATTGATGGTAGTTCATTTTGGTAGGTCAAATATGATGACAGAATATAGTATTAATGGTAAGACTCTTGGCAGTGTGGAGGATCAAAGGGATCTTGGGGTCAGAGTCCATAGGACACGTAAAGCAGCTGTGCAGTTGACTTAGTGGTTAAGAAGGCGTATAGTGCATTGGCCTTCATCAATCGTGGAATTAAATTTAGGAGCCGAGAGGTAATGTTGCAGCTATATCGGACCCTGGTCAGACCCCACTTGGAGTACTGTGCTCAGTTCTGGTTGCCTCACTGCAGGAAGGATGTGGAAACCATAGGGTGCAGAGGACATTTAGAAGGATGTTGCCAGATTGGAGAGTGTGTCTTATGAGAATAGGTTGAGTGAACTCAGCCTTTTCTTCTTGGAGCGACGGAGGATGAGGTGACCTGTTAGAGGTGTATAAGATGATGAGAAACATTGATTGTGTGGATAGTCAGAGGCTTTTTCCCAGGGCTGAAATGGTTGCCACAAGAGGACACAGGTTTAAGGTGCTGGGGAGTAGGTACAGAGGAGATGTCGGGTAAGTTTTTTACTCAGAGTGGTGAGTGCATGGTATGGGCTGTTGGCAACGGTGTTGGAGGTGGATACGATAGGGTCTTTTAAGGGATTTTTGGATAGGTACCAGGAGCTTAGAAAAATAGAGGGCTATAGGTAAGCCTAATAATTTCTAAGGTAGGGACGTGTTCGGCGCAACTTTGTGGGCCTGTATTGTACTGTAGTTTTTCTATGTTTTTTTCTGTTTCTATGTTGATCCAAAGATCATCACCAGAGGCTCAGCCATCTCGTCCCTTGCTTCACACAGTAGCCTGGGGCATATCTCATCTGGTCCCGGTGACTTACCTAACTTAATGCTTTTCAAAAGCTCTAGCACATCCTCTTTCTTAATGTCTATATGCTGAAGTGTTTCAATCCGCTGTAAGTCATCCCCACAATTGCAAAGGTCCTTTTCGCTAGTGAATAATGAAACAAAGTATTCATTAAGTACCTCCGCTACCTCCTCCAACTCCATGCACACATTTCCACTGTCACACTGATTGGTCCTGTACTCACACAGCTCATCCTCTTGCTCTTCACATACATGTAGAACGCCTTGGGGTTTTCCTTAATCCTGCTCTCCAAGGCTTTTTCTTGGCTCCCTCTGGCTCTCCTAATTTCATTCTTGAGCTCTTTCCTGGCACCCTTGTAATTTTCTAGAGCTCTAACAGTACCAAGTTTCTTGAACCTTTCATAAGCTTGTCTTGACTAGATTTTCTACGTGCTTTGTATACCATGGTTCTTTTACCCTACCATCTTTCCCTGCCACAATGGAACATACCCATGTAGAACGCCATGCAAATGTTCCCTGAGAATTTGCCATATTTCTGCCGTGCATTTCCCTGGAACATCTGCTCCCAATTTATGTTCCCAATTCCTGCTTAGTAACATCATATTTCCCCCTACCCCAATTAAATAGTTTCCCAAATTGTCTGCTCCTGTCCCTCTCCAGCGCTAATGTAAATGAGATAGAGTTGTGATCACTACCTTCAAAATGCTCTCCCACAGAGAGATCTGTCACCTGACC
This sequence comes from Hypanus sabinus, assembly GCF_030144855.1. Taxonomy (NCBI): domain Eukaryota; kingdom Metazoa; phylum Chordata; class Chondrichthyes; order Myliobatiformes; family Dasyatidae; genus Hypanus; species Hypanus sabinus. The sequence continues at coordinate 90,755,349 of NC_082720.1, read as the reverse complement.
AGGTTCATTTCCCAATACCAAATCAAGTACAGTCTCTCCTCTTGTAGGCTTATCTACACACTGTGTCAAGGAACCTTCCTGAACACAGCTAACAAACTCCACCCCATCTAAACCACTTGCTCTAAGGATGCCAGTCAATTGTAGGAAAATTAAAATCACACATCACAACAACCCTATTTTTGCACTATTCCAGAATCTTCCTCCCTATCTGCTCCTCGATGTCCCTGTCACTATTGGGGTCTATAAAAAACACCCAATAGAGTTATTGCCCCATTCCTGTTTCTGACTTCCAGTCACAGTAGACCATCCCTTCATGACTTCCTCTTTTTCTGCAGCTGTGTCACTATCCCTGATTAGCAATTCTACTCCTCTACCTCTTTTTGCCTCCCTCCCTGTCCTTTCTGAAATATCTAAAGCCCGGCACACTCATCAGCCATTCCTGCCCCTGAGACATCCAAGTCTCTGTAATGGCCACAAAGTCATAGGTCCACATATTGATACATGCCCTACATTCAACCACTTCGTTTATGATACTCCATGCATTAAAAGAGACGCATCTCAAACCATTAGGCTAGGTGCATCTTTGCTCTATCATCTGCCTATCCTTCCTCACAAACTCCCTACAAGCTGTCACTACTTGTGTGCCAACTGCCCCATGCTCGTCCTGTTCAATTCCATTCCCACCCCCCTGCAAATCTAGTTTAAACCCTCCCCAATGGCATTTGCAAACCTCCCTCCCAGGATGTTGGTTCCCCTCCAGTTCAGGTGCAACCTGTCCCATTTGTTCATGTCACACCTTCCCCAGAAAAGGTTCCAGTGATCCAAGAACTTGAAACCTTGCCCCTTCCACCATTTCCTCAGCCTCTTATTCATCTGTGCTATCTCCCTGTTCTGACTTTCCCTAGCTTGTGGCCCTGGGAGTAATCCAGAGATTACCACCTTGGAGGTCCTGCTCTTAAGCCTCCTTATAATGCCCTAAACTTACTGTGCAGGACCTTTACCCCACTCCTGCCTATGTCATTGGTACCAACATGTACCATGATCTCCAGCTGCTCACCCTCCCCTTCAAGAATATTCTGCAATGGCTCAGAGACATCCTGGACCCTGGCACTGAGGAGGCAGCACGCTATCCTGGCATCTCTTGTGCTGCTGCAGAATCTCCTATCTGTCTTCCTAACTATCGAGTCCCTTATGACTTTTGCTCCTCCTATCTTCACACTACCCTTTTGAGGCTCAGAGCTGACCATTGTGCTATTGGTCTGGCTGCTGCTGCCTTGCCCAGATAGGTCATCCCCCTCAACAGTATCCAAAGTGGTATACCGGTTGCTGAGGGGAATGGCCACAGGGGAACCCTGTACTGACTTCCTTCTCCCTTTACCTCTGTCAGTGTTCACTTATCTACTCCACGAATTCTGCACTCTGTGCGTAAACACCTGCTCAAAAGTTGTATCTATCAACTGCTCTGCCTCCAGGAAGTTCATCCAACTCCAGCTCTAGCTCCTTAATGCGTCTTCCATGAGCTGGAGTTGGCTGCCCGTCTCGCAGGTGTAGTATTCAGGGAGACCATCAGGTTCCATGAATTCCCACATCCGTTCCACTGCCACATCTGCCATCCTGCCTGTATTGCACAATGGGCAACCAGGACCAAATCCTCAGCCATGTCTTTGGCCTCAGCCTCTTCTTATCGAAGGCTCTTGAGTCAATGCCTGAAGCTCCTACTCTCACTGCTGGCCTGCTCCCAACAACGGGCACCCTGCTTGCCTCATCTGTACTTTTATTTAATTTGCTGTACACTGCTCCCAATGCTGATTGGACCTCTTCTAGAATTGGTTTTAAAGCTCTCTTACTTGTTTTTAAAGCTCTCAGTGGTCTGGGATTACAGATTTGTTTTTGTTTTATAATTCTGCTCAAACTCTCAGGCTTGTCCTGTCAGTTTCTTAAATTTAAACAACCTCCCTCAAAAGATGATTGGCAAGTCAGCATTTTTGAGCTACACTCCCAAACTGTGGAATTCAATATCTAAAACAATCAGGGATGTATGTTCAGTTGACACTTATAAACACCAGTTCAAAAACCTATGATTTAATCTTGCTTTTAACTAACATCTCTCTGTCTTTTAGTTTCATGGTTATTTTATTTTCATGTTTATACTTCTATCTCATTGTACAGCCGCTTGAACTACATCATCTGATTGAAAAGTGCTCTATAAAGAAAGTTATTATTATTATTTGTGTAAAGAAGTTCCTACTAAATCTTTCCCCTCTCCCCTTACACAGTGCCTTGACAACACTCCCCAGACACAAACCTCACCTGTTCATAAGCAGCAAGACTCAATATTGACCCATTGCATCGCTGTCCCTTCTCCTTCCAAGGTCCCAAACTCACCAGAGACCCTGTCATACTTGAGGTCTTACATCCTGAGACCATAAAACATTGGAACAGAATTAGGCCATTTGGCCCATTGAGTCATGTCCAATTTATTATCTCCCCCAACCCCATTCTCCTGTTTTCTCTCCATGTGAAGATTGCAGAGACATTGATAGGATGCAGAAGTGGGCTGAGAAGTGGCAGATGGAGATTAACCCGGAGAAGTGTGAGGTGGTACACTTTGGAAGGACAAACTCCAAGGCAGAGTACAAAGTAAATGGCAGGATACTTGGTAGTGTGGAGAAGCAGAGGGATCTGGTGGGGGGGTAGTACATGTCCACAGATCCCTGAAAGTTGCCTCACAGGTAGATAGGGTAGTTAAGAAAGCTTATGGGGTGTTAGCTTTCATAAGTTGAGGGATAGAGTTTAAGAGATGCGATGTAATGATGCAGCTCCATAAAACTCTGGTTAGGCCACACTTGGAGTACTGTGTCCAGTTCTGGTCGCCTCACTATAGGGATGTGGAAGCATTGGAAAGGGTACAGAGGAGATTTACCAGGATGCTGCCTAGTTTAGACAGTATGGATTATGATCAGAGATTAAAGGAGCTAGGGATTTACTCTGGAGAGAAGGCGGATGAGAGGAGACATGATAGAGGTGTACAAGATATTAAGAGGAATAGACAGAGTGGACAGCCAGCGCCTCTTCCCCAGGGCACCACTGCTCAGTACAAGAGGACATGGCTTTAAAGGTAAGGGGAGGGAAGTTCAAGGGGGATATTAGAGGAAGGTTTTTCACTCAGAGAGTGGTTGGTGTGTGGAATACACTGCCTGAGTCAGTGATGGAGGCAGACACACTAGTGAAGTTTAAGAGACTACTAAACAGGTATATGGAGGAATTTAAGGTGGTGGGGGTTATATGGGAGGCAGAGTTTAAGGGTCGGCACAACATTGTGGGCCGAAGGGCCTGTATTGTGCTGTACTATTCTATGTTCTATGTTCTATAACCTTTGATTCCCTGACTTATAAAGAATCCATCAACCTCCACCTTAAGTGTGCTCAGTGACTCGGCCTCCACAGCCACCTGTGGCAACAAATTCCATAGATTCACCTCCCTCCAGCTAAAGAAATTCCTCCTCATCTCCTTTCAATTCTGAGGCTGTGCCTTCCAGTACTAGACTCCCTCATGCTAGGAAACAACCTCTCCATGTCCACTCTTTTGAGGCCTTTTAACATTCAAAAGGATTCAATGAAATCCCCTCCCCCCAACTCATTCCAGTAAATACAGGCCCAACATCTTCAAACTCTCCTCATTGGACAAGCCTTTCAATCTCAGAATCATTTTCATGATCCTTCTTTGAACCCTCTCCAACATCACCACATCCTTTCTTAGAAAAGGGACCCAGAACTGTTCACAATACTCCAAGTGAGGCCTCAACATCACATCCTGCTTTTATATTCTAGGCCTCTAGAAATGAATGCTAACGTTACATTTCCTTCCTCAGCACAGCTTCAACTTGCAAATCAACCTTTAGGGAACCCTACACAAGGACTCCCAAGTACATTTGCACCTCAGATTTTTAATTTACTCCTTGGAAAATAGTCTACGCTTTTATTCCTTCTACCAAAGTGCATGACCACACACTTGCTGACACTGTATTCCATTGCCACTTCTTTGCCCATTCTCCTAATCTGTCTAAAGTCCTTCTGTGGCCTTTCTACTTCCTCAAAACTTCCTGCCCCTCCACCTATCTTTGTATTGCCAACAAATTTGGCCACAATACTATCAGTTCTGTCAACCAAACCATTGACATACAATGTAAAAAGAAGTGACACACACAAAATGCGAGAGGAATTCAACAGGCCAGCCAACCACTATGGAAAAGAGTAAGCAGCCTACATTTTAGGCCGAGCCCTTTCATCAGGGCTGGAAAGGAGGGAGAGAGAAACCAGGGAATTATAGACCAGTTAGCCTGACATCGGTGGTGGGGAAAATGCTAGAGTCGGTTATCAAAGATGAGATAACGGCACATTTGGAAAGAGGTGAAATCATCGGACAAAGTCAGCATGGATTTGTGAAAGAAAAATCATGTCTGACGAATCTTATAGAATTTTTTGAGGATGTAATTAGTAGAGTGGATAGGGGAGAACCAGTGGATGTGGTATATTTGGATTTTCAAAAGGCTTTTGACAAGATCCCACACAGGAGATTAGTGTGCAAACTTAAAGCACACAGTATTGGGGCTATGGTATTGATGTGGATAGAGAATTGGTTGTCAAACAGAAAGCAAATAGTTGGAATAAACGGGACCTTTTCAGATTGGCAGGCGGTGACTAGTGGGGTACTGCAAGGCTCAGTGCTGGGACTCCAGTTGTTTACAATATATATTAATGATTTAGACAAGGGAATTAAATGCAGCATCTCCAAGTTTGCGGATGACACAAAGCTGGGCAGTGGTGTTAGCTGTGAGGAGGTTGCTAAGAGGATGCAGAGTGACTTGGATAGGTTAGGTGAGTGGGCAAATTCATGGCAGATGCAATTTAATGTGGATAAATGTGAGGTTATCCACTTTGGTTACAAGAACAGGAAAACAGATTATTATCTGAACGGTGGCCGATTAGGAAATGGGGAGATGCAATGAGACCTGGGTGTCATTGTACACCAGTCATTGAAGGTGGGCATGCAGGTACAGCAGGCGGTGAAAAAGGCAAATGGTATGTTGGCATTCATAGCAAAAGGATTTGAGTACAGGAGCAGGGAGGTTCTACTGCAGTTGTACAAGGCCTTGGTGAGACCGCACCTAGAGTATTGTGTGCAGTTTTGGTCCCTTAATCTGAGGAAAGACATTCTTGCCATAGAGGGAGTACAAAGAACGTTCACCAGATTGATTTCTGGGATGGCAGGACTTTCATATGAAGAAAGACTGGATCGACTAGACTTATACACGCTGGAATTTAGAAGATTGAGGGGGGATCTTATTGAAACGTATAAAATTCTAAAGGGATTGGACAGGCTAGATGTAGGAAGATTGTTCCCGATGTTGGGGAAGTCCAGAATGAGGGGGTCACAGTTTAAGGATAAAGGGGAAGCCTTTTAGGACTGAGATGAGGATAAACTTCTTCACACAGAGACAATAGACAATAGACAATAGGTGCAGAAGTAGACCATTCGGCCCCTTGAGTCTGCACCTCCATTCTGAGATCATGGCTGATCATTCACTATCAATACCCAGTTCCTGCCTTGTCCCCATATCCCTTGATTCCCCTATCCATCAGATATCTATCTAGCTCCTTCTTGAAAGCATCCAGAGAATTGGCCTCCACCGTCTTCCGAGGCAGTGCATTCTACACCTCCACAACTCTCTGGGAGAAGAAGCTCCTCCTCAACTCTGTTTTAAATAACTGACCTCTTATTCTCAATCCATGCCCTCTGGTACTGGACTCTCCCAACATCTGGGACATATTTCCTGCCTCAATCCTATCAAATCCTTTAATTATCTTAAACGTTTCAATCAGATCCCCTCTCAATCTCCTCAATTCCAGCGTGTACAAGCCCATTCTCTCCAATCTCTCTGCGTAAGACAGCCCTGCCATCCCAGGAATCAACCTAATGAATCTACGCTGCACTTCCTCAATTGCCAGAATGTCCTTCCTTAAACCTGGAGACCAAAACTGTACACAATATTCCAGGTGCGGTCTCACCAGGGCCCTGTACAAATGCAAAAGGACATCCTTGCTCTTGTACTCAATTCCCCTTGTAATAAAGGCCAACATTCCATTTGCCCTCTTCACTGCCTGTTGCACTTGCTCATTCACCTTCATTGACTGGTGAACTAGGACTCCTAGGTCTCTTTGCATTTCTCCCTTACTTAACTCTACACCGTTCAGACAATACTCTGCCCTCTTGTTCCTGCTTCCAAAGTGGATAACTTCACATTTATTCACATTGAATGACATCTGCCAAGTATCTGCCCACTCACCCAGCCTATCCAAGTCTCCCTGTATTCTCCTAACGTCCTCTTCGCATGTCACACTGCCACCCAGTTTAGTATCGTCAGCAAACTTGCTGATATAGTTTTCAATGCCCTCATCTAAATCGTTGACATAAATCGTAAAGAGCTGTGGTCCCAATACAGAGCCCTGTGGTACCCCACTAGTCACCTCCAGCCAGTCCGAGAAACACCCATTCACTGCTACCCTTTGCTTTCTATCTGCCAACCAGTTTTCTATCCATGTTGAAACCCTGCCCCCAATGCCATGAGCTCTGATTTTACTCACCAATCTCCTATGTGGCACCTTATCAAATGCCTTCTGAAAATCTAGGTACACAACATCCACTGGCTTACCCTTTTCTAACATCCTTGTTACACCCTCAAAAAACTCCAACAGATTAGTCAAGCATGATTTGCCCTTGGTAAATCCATGCTGGCTCGGCCTAATCCTATTTCTGCCATCAAGATGTGCCACTATTTCGTCCTTAATAATGGACTCAAGCATCTTCCCCACGACTGACGTTAGGCTAACAGGGCGATAGTTCTCCGTTTTCTCCTTCCCTCCCTTCTTGAAAAGTGGGATAACATTAGCCACTCTCCAATCTTCAGGAACTGATCCTGAATCTAAGGAACATTGGAAAATGATTACCAATGCATCCGCAATTTCCTGAGCCACCTCTTTTAGAACCCTCGGATGCAAACCATCTGGACCCGGGGATTTATTAGCTTTCAGTCCTACCAGTCTACTCATCACAGTTTCCTTCCTAATGTCAATCTGTCTCAATTCCTCTGATATCTTATGACCCTGGCCCATCCATACATCTGGGAGATTGCTTGTGTCCTCCCTGGTGAAGACAGATCTAAAGTACGCATTAAATTCTGTTGCCATTTCCCTGTTTCCCATAACAATTTCTCCCAATTCATTCTTCAAGGGGCCAACATTGTTCTTAACTATCTTCTTTCTCTTCACATAGCTAAAAAAGCTTTTGCTATCCCCTTTTATATTCCTGGCTAGATTGAGCTCATACCTGATTTTTTCTCTCCGTATTGCTTTTTTAGTTAAGATCTGCTGTTCCTTAAAACTTTCCCAATCATCTGTATTCCCACTCATTTTAGCCCTGTCATACTTCTTTTTCTTTAATGCTATACTTCCTTTGTCAACCACTGTGGCCCCTTCCCCCTCTTTGAATCCTTCCTTCTCATTGGAATGAACTGCTTTTGCATCTTTTGTATTATCCCCAAGAATACCTGCCACTGCTGATCCACTGTCTTTCCTGCCAGGGCATCCGCCCATTTAACTTTGGCCAGCTCTTCCCTCATGGCTCTGTAGTCTCCTTTATTTAATTGCAACACTGACACCTCTGAGTGGTGAATCTGTGGAATTCTCTGCCACAGGAAACAGTTGAGGCCAGTTCATTGGCTATATTTAACAGGGAGTTAGATATGGCCCTTTGTGGCTAAAGGGATCAGGGGGTATGGAGAGAAAGCAGGTACAGGGTTCTGAGTTGGATGATCAGCCATGATCATACTGAATGGTGGTGCAGGCTCGAAGGGCCAAATGGCCTACTCCTGCAACTATTTTCTATGTTTCTATGAGAGGTCAGATTAAGAAGGTTTTCACGTGCTTGTAAAAAGAAGCAGACTGCACACCAACCCTTGTGGATCACTCTAATCACTGGCAACCGATGCTCCATAGACTGCAGGCACCACTGAATGTTCAGCTGCACCAACCTTCTCCGCAGAGCAAGGCTGCAGAGCCTGGAAGGCAAATGCAAGTAGGACTTGCAGAGAAGACACAGGACCCTGGGGAATGTTGTAGAACAGAGGGACCCTGGAGTACATGGTTTTCAGAAAGTGGAGTCACCGGCAGGCAGGATGGTAAAGAAGCCACTTGGCATACTAGCCTCCGTCAGTCAAGGTACTGAGTATAGAAACTGGAAGGTGAAGTTGTGGTTGTACAGGATGAAGATGAAGCTGCATTTGGAGTATTTTGTGCTGTTTCTGTCACCCTGCTATAGGAAAGATGTTATTAGACTGAAAGAAGTGCAGAGATTTACCTGGCTGTTGTGGAGACTTGAGGGGGTGAGTTACGGAGAGAAGTTGGGCAGTTAGGACTTTAGTCACTGGGGAAAAGGAGACTGAGGGGTGATACTATAGAGGTGTATAAAATCATGAGGGGTGTAGATAGGGTGAATGAGTCTTTTTTCCCTAGAGTTGGGGAATTAAAAGATAAAAGGTGTAGGGTTAAGGTGAGAGGGGAGAGAGTTAATAGGAACCCAAAGGGCAGCTTTCTTTCCCAGACGGTGATATCTCTGTAGAACGAGTTGCCAGAGGAAGTGGTTGAGGCAGGTACATTAACAACATTAAGCATTTCCCACCAGGATCAAGGACAGCTTCTACCCATTCTTAAAAGACTACTGAATGGTCCCCTTGTATGATAAAATGGCGTCTTGACCTCACCATCTACCTTGTTCTGATCTTATTGTCTGCCTGCACTGCGCTTTCTCTGTAACTGTGACACTTAATTCTGCATTTTCTTATTGTTTTCCCTTGTTCTACCTCAATGCACAGTGTAATGATCTGATCTGTTTATATGACCTGCAGTACAAAGATTTTCACTATAAACGCATGAGATTCTGCAGATACTGGAAATCCTGAGCAGCACACACAAAATTCTGAAGGGACTCATCAGGCCAGGCAGAATCTATCGAAGGGAATAAACAGTTAGCATTGTGGATTGAGACCCTTCATCAGGACTGGAAATGAATGGTTTTAGCCCAAAATGTCAACTGTTTATTTCCATCCATAGATGCTGCCGACATGCTGAGCTCCTCCAGCGTTTTATGTGTGTTTTCCACTGTACACATGACAATGACAAACCGATTTACCAATTTACTGCATAAACATCAAGAGCAAACAGAGATATCAGCTTTCATCCCCATCCTAGCTTTCCCAGATTAGCCAGACCTGAGAGAGAGTCTCAACCCACAACATCAACTGTCCATTTCCCTTCATAGACACTGACTTTCCCTGTGTTTGAGGAGTTCAAATTTCAAAGCAGATATTTGTCACCACACACTCAGTTTGCTTAATATCCACAAACCCATCCACCTCTCTTTGGGATGAACTCAGTGACTGACCCTCCATGTCTTCAATTTTTTTCATATGCTGAGGCTTTATAAGGCATTGGTCAGACCACATCAGGAGTACTGTGAGCAGTTTTGGGCCCCTTTTTTAAGAAGGGGTGCTCTGGCATTGGAGAGAGTCCAAATGAGGTTTATAAGAATGATCCCAGGAATGAAAGGGTTAATGTATGAGGAATGTTTGATGGCTCTGACCCTGTACTTGTTGGAGTTTAGAAGAATGGGGGGGGGGGAATCTCATTGAAACTTTTCAAATGTTGAAAGGCCTAGATAGACTGGATGTGGAGAGGATGTTTTCTATATTGGGGAGTCTAGGACCAGAGGACACAGCCTCAGAATAGAGGGATGTCCCTTTAATACAGAGATGAGGAAGAATTTCTGAGACAGAGAATGGTGAATCTGTGAGTTTCCTTGCTGCAGACGGTTGTGCAGGTCAAGCCACCGAGTATATTTAAAGTGGGTTGATTAGTCTGGGTGTCAAAGGTTGTGAAGAAGGCAGGAGAATGGGGTTGAGAGGGATAATAAATCTCTTTGGTGGAACGGACCCAATGAACCAAGTGGTCCAAATCCTCTCCTGTGCCTTATGGTCTTCAGAATCAAAGAACCACTGGATTCACCTCCCTCGTCTGAAGAAATCTTTCTTCACTTTAGTCCTGGGCATTCATCCCTCACTCTGAGGCAGAGAGCACACTCCCAAATTCCTCATCGTTTCTGTATCCAGCCTGAGCCATCCTGTAAGGATTTTATGTGAACAACTTCAGGAGAGGGGTTAAAACTCATCAAAACCACAGATTCCTCACATATCTGTACCAATCATCACCCAGACTGTATCTGTCTGAGAGAATCAGTATGCAACTGGGAAGTTAGAATAGGGAACTGACATTACAGGAAAAACACCAGCACAGACCTCCACTGATATCATCTGAAATTCAACTATGTTGGAATTAGAATTGGTTTTATTATCACTTGCACATGTCACAAAACTACTACAGCTACTGTGACACAATTACTGCTTGGGGCAACAGAGTTCAGAGTTCAATTCTGCTTCCTCTAAGGAGTTTGTATGTTCTCCCTGTGACCGTGTGGGTTTCCTCCCACATTCCAAAGACGTATGGTTGGCAGGTTAATTGGTTGTAAATTGTCCTGTCATTAGGCCATACATGAGTGGTTGATGTCCATACATCAGAGGTCGCTGGGCGTTGCGGCTTGTTGGCCTGGAAGGGTCTGTTCCTCACAGAATCTCTAAGTAAATAAATAGTATTAGTTACAGTGAGAAATGTGTAAGAAATTAATAAATAGTGAGGAACTCTGAGAGTGTGTCTTCAGGCTCCTGTACCTCCTCCTCGAAGGTAGCAATGAGAAGCGAGCATGTCCTGGGTGATGAGAGTCCTTCATGATGCATGCTGTCTTCTCAAGGTGTCTTCTTTTGAAGACATCCTTGATGCTGGGGAGGACAGAGTTTACAACACTTTTTCCAGTCCTGTGCAATGGCCTCTCCATACCAGTTGGTAATGCAACCAGTTAGAATGCTCTCTAGTACACCTCTGGAAATTTGCATGAGTTTTCAGAGAAATCCCAAGTCTTCTCATGCTCCTAATGAAATACATAGTTGCTGTCTTGTCTTTGTAATTCCATCAATACGTCAGGCCCAGGATAGATCCTCAGAGATGTTGACATCCAGGAACTATAAACTCCTCTCCCTTTCCACTGCTGATCCCTCGATGAGGACTGGTGTGTGGTCCACTTTCTGAAGTCCACAGTCAATTCCTTGGTCTAATCGACCTGGAGTGCAAGGTTGTTGCTGTGTCACCACTCATCCAGCTGGTCTGTCATATTGCCGTACGCCTCCCCGTCACCACCTGAGATTCTGCAAAGACCCTCCACTGCCAGGTGTACCCTCTGGAAGGCAGACCATTGTCCCTAAGACACAGACTCATCAGCCACATGCCTGCCAGTTCATCAGCACTGACATTAATAGATGTAACGAGTTTCGACCAGGGCAGATGCTGTTGGGAACAGAGGTGCAGACAAGGGAAAATAACAATGCAGGTGGCTGCAGAGAGTTGTGGACACGATCCAGTCCACCAGAGAATGGGGCACTCTATCTAACAGGCCACCTCAGAAAAGCAGATACCATAATCAAAGACCCCACCCACCCCAGACACTCTCTCATCGGGCAGGATACAAAAGCCTGAAATCACATACCGCCAGACTCAAGGACAGCTTCTACCCTGCCGCTGTGTGATAAAAGTGAATTCCTGACCTCTCAATCGCCATCATCATGGATCTTGCACCTTATTGTCTGCCTGCACTGCACTCTCTCTGGAACTGTAACACTTTATTCTGCATTCTGTTACCTTAATCTATGCTTATATGGAATATCTGTCTGGATGGCATGCACACTAAACACAGAACATCATAGACAGCACTAGAACAGGCCCTTCGGCCCACAATGTTGTACTGAACCAATCAAATGACCAACTAAACTAATCCCTCTGCCTACACAATGTCCACATCCCCCCCATTTTCCTCATATTCATGTGCCCACCTAAACGTCCCTTAAAAGTCTCTGAGGTATCGCCTCTACCAGCACCCAAGGCAGTGCATTCCAGGCACCCACCACTCTCTGTGTAGAAAAACTTGCCCGTCACATCTCCTTTGAAATTATCCCCTCTCACCTTGCATGCATGTCCTCTGGTATTAGACATTTCAACTCATGGAAAAAAGATACTGTCTGTCGACTCTATCAATGCCTCGTATAATCTTATAAATCTCTATCAGATCTCCCCTCAGCCTCCGCCATTACAGAGAAAGCAATCCAAGTTAGTCCAACCTCTATTACAGCACATACCACAAAATACTGTGGAGACCAAGTCATTGGGTATATTTGAAAAGGAGGCAGATAGGATCTTGATGAGTCAGGGTGTCAAAGGTTACGGGGAGAAGCCAGGAGAACGGGGTTGAGAGGGATAATAAGTCAGCCATGATGGAATGGCAGTGTGGAGTCAAAAGGCCAAATAGCCCAATTCTGCTCCTAAATCTTTATGGACTGATGGGTCTCCAACCTCCTCTACATAAGCATCTTCTGGTAAATGTCTTCTAAACTTTTTCAGGGTATCTCAGTCCATGTGTCAATAATAAACCAATCACCAATAACATGGCAAAGGTCAGCAAATTAATCTTGGGGCCATTTCAAGTGGATTTGCATTAAAAGCAAAATCAGAAAATGCAGGAAACACTCAAAAGATCAGGTCACACCTGCGGGAAATGAGCAAATGTTTCAACGCTGTATCTCTTTCCCCAGACTCTGACTGACCTGCTGAATATTCCTGGCACTTTCTGATTTTAATTTAGATTTCCATCATCTGCAGTTTATTTGATTTTCACTTTTTAAATTAAAAGTTTGAAGAGGTGCTGAACTGTTCTGGTCTCCATGATAAAGATGTGCAGGAGAAGGTGCTGAAGAGATCTACTGGGCTGGAAACTGAGTTGTAGAATTGAATCTCCCAGGCTGAGTTTCGAATATTCTGGTGGCTGTGACTTCAATTCAAATCTAATTCCTTGTTTTGGGACATTTGGGTTGTGGGAATTGTTACAGAGGTTCAGGTAACCCCGACTTGGAGACACACGAGATCCTGCAGATGCTGGAAATCCAGAGCAACACAGACAAAATGCTGGAGGACGGTCAGATAGCATCTACGAAGAGGAATGAAGAGTCACCCTCACCCTCCTCACCTGCCTATCTTGCCTCTTCCACCTGGATCCACTAATCACCTGCAAGCTGTGTAGGCAGAATTGATTACTGTTCGATGTTCTAAACTCTTGTTCCACCCTTTCCATCTCTCCTCTTTTTAGCCTTGAATGAGAACTTGAAATGTCAACTGTCCACTTCCCACCACAGCTCCTGCCCCACCTGGGTCTGGAGATCAGCCACGGACATCGGTTACCACCACCCCAAACACTGGAGGGACTGGAAAGGAGGGGGTGAAGCCAGATTAAGAAGGTGAACGAAGGAAAAGGAGGACAAGCTGGTAGTTGATAGGTAAAGTCAGGTGGGTGGGGAAGGGGGATCAAGTGAGAAGCTGGGAGGTGAAAATTGGAAAAGGTAAAGGGCTGAAGAAGAAGGAATCTCATTGGAGATGAGAGTTGGACCATGGGAGAAAGGGAAGGAGGAGAGGCGCTGGAGAAGCTGTTGGGCAGGGGAGAAGAACAGAAAGAGGTAAGAAGAGGCCAAAGTGGGGAAGTGAAGAAGAGGTAAGGGGGAGTGGGGAGAAATGACTGGAAGTTGGAGAAATTGATGTTTATACTATCAGGTTGGAGGCTACCCAGCTGGAATATGAGGTGTTGCTCCTCCAAGCTGAGATTGTGGCAGAAGAGAAGGCCAAGGACTGACGTGTCAGAGTGGGAATGGGGAGAGTGAAATAAAATGGTTGGCCACCAGGAAATCTTGGAGGGAAGGGTTAGATTGATCTTTGAGCCTAATGGCCAGTACTGTGCTGTAATGTTCTGCTCTACTTAGAGACATGGGCCAACACAGGCAAATGGCTCGAACTCAGGAAGGCAGGTTGGTCATCTTCCCTCTTCTCTTCCAGTCATGATGAAGGGTCTTGGGTGTTTATTCCTCTCTTTCAATGCTGCCTGAACTGCTGAGTTCCTCTGGCATTTTGTGTATTTTGCTCTGGATTTCCAGCATCTGCAGAATCTCTTGTGTTTATTATTACACAAGGATTATTTATTACTGTGTTCATTGATTGATTATTGTAGCTTATAGTTTTTTATTATTATGCATATTACTGTACTGCTGCCACAAAAGAACAAATTTCACAACTTGCATCAGGATAATAAATCTGATGATGATGACCAAAGTGGTATTTACTGATAAGCTTGTGTCTCTGAGAAATGTGCACATCGGGAACACTATTCCAGTGCCAGGGATCTTGCCGAAGTTTGTCCGTCCGTCCGTCCTGTGAATGCTTGTGTTTCCTCCGGGTGCTCCGGTTTCCTCCTGCAGTCCAAAGATGTAGTGATTAGTAAGTTAATAGGTCATTGTAAATATTCCTGTGCTTGTTCTGGGGTTTATAGATGGGTGGTGTTGCTGGGCAGTGTGCCTCACTGGGCCAGAAGAGCCTGTTCCGTGCTGAATCTCTAAATAGATCATTGTGCGGCCAGGGCTCGATGGGCTAAAAGAGTCTGTTACCATACCATATCTCCAAAGAAAATACATTTTCAAATAATTAAACTCTGCTGGAAGACTTTGCAACTTAATAAAAACTGATGGCTCAATCCTTTGAAAAACTGAAGGGATGAGCCGGGACTGGGGAGTGAGAATAATTTTATGTGGAATTAAAACTCCAAATAAAATGACTGGAGTGTGAGGTGCACTGCAGGAACTCCCGGGGTCCCTGCCCGTCTCTGTCCTGGGCCGTACTTACCCCCACACCCAGTTACCACCAGGCCTTCCTGAAGTTGCAACATCTCAGCAGATATGCACATTACCTCAGAGAGACCAGCTCATCGGTAAACATCACATCAGAGCAGACAGGACAGGCACAAGTGTGGCAATGCTGCTGCTTGCAATGTGGTCAGGACTGCTGATGTAATCTGCGAGGCAAACAAGAAGTGAGACTGAGAAATGGGAATTGAAATTGTGACTATTTTTATGTGACACTTATCTAGGTGCTGGTTTATTTGTGAAGACCCAAAGCATTTTCAGACAGCTCTTGGGCAGCTGGAAAAATGGGCTGAAAATGGCAGATAGAATTAAATGGTCTTGCACTTTGAGAGGACAAACCAGGGTGGGAGTTTGTGAGCAGTGGGGCACTGAAGAGTGTGGTAGATCAAAGAGGTCTGGCAATACAGATCTGGAATTCCTTGAAAGTGTCATCACAGATAGGTACAGTCAAAAAGCAACTCTATGACACTCAGCCTTTGACTCATCTCAATCACGTTGCCCTCTGATACGCAGAGACTGGATCTCTGCAAGTCCGCATGTATATAAGCAAACAGGCATGGTGAGGGAGGGTCACACTGTGGGAGGGGAGGTACTGAGAGAGTCACACTGTGCGAGAGGGTCACCCTGTGGAAGGGGTGATACTGAGGGAGGGTGACTCTGTGGGAGGGGTGATACTGAGGGAGGGTCACACTGTGGGAGGGGTGGTAGTGAGGGAGGGTCACAATTTGGGAAGGGTGATACTGAGGGAGGGTCACACTGTGGAGGGGTGATACTGAGGGAGGATCACACTGTGCGAGGGGTGGTATTGAGGGAGGGTCACACATTAGGAAGGGTGATACTGAGGGAGGGTCACGCTGTACGAGGGGTGGTATTGAGGGAGGGTCACAATTTGGGAAGGGTGATACTGAGGGAGGGTCACGCAGTGCCAGGGGTGGTAGTGAGGGAGGGTCACACTTTGGGAAGGGTGATACTGAGGGAGGGTCACACTGTGGAGGGGTGATACTGAGGGAGGGTCACACTGTGCGAGGGGTGGTATTGAAAGAGGGACACACTTTGGGAAGGGTGATACTGAGGGAGGGTCACACTGTGGAGGGGTGATACTGAGGCAGGGTCACACTGCGAGGGGTGGCATTGAGGGAGGGTCACACTTTAGGAAGGGTGATACTGAGGGAGGGGTGATATTCAGGGAGGGTCACACTGGGAGGGGTGATACTGAGGGAGGGTCACACTGTGCGAGGGGTGGTATTGAGGGAGGGTCACACTTTGGGAAGGGTGATACTGAGGGAGGGTCACACTGTGAGGGGTGGTATTGAGGGAGGGTCACCCTTTGGGAAGGGTGATACTGAGGGAGGGGTGATATTGAGGGAGTGTCACACTGTGGAGGGGTGATACTGAGGGAGGGTCACACTGTGGAGGGGTGATACTGAGGC
The DNA here is from genome assembly GCF_030144855.1 of Hypanus sabinus. Classification (NCBI taxonomy): domain Eukaryota; kingdom Metazoa; phylum Chordata; class Chondrichthyes; order Myliobatiformes; family Dasyatidae; genus Hypanus; species Hypanus sabinus. Next base: position 90,738,966 of record NC_082720.1, on the reverse strand, counting down.
AGGGTCACACTGCGAGGGATGGTATTGAGGGAGGGTCACACATTAGGAAAGGTGATACTAAGGGAGGGGTGATACTGAGGGAGGGTCACACTGAGCGAGGGGTGGTATTGAGGGAGGGTCACACTTTGTGAAGGGTGATACTGAGGGAGGGGTGATATTGAGGGATGGTCACACTGTGGGAGGGGTGGTATTGAGGGAGGGTCACACTTTGGGAAGGGTGATACTGAGGGAGGGTCACACTGTGGAGGGGTGATACTGAGGGAGGGTCACACTGTGCGAGGGGTGGTATTGAGGGAGGGTCACACTGTGCGAGGGGTGGTATTGAGGGAGGGTCACACTGTGCGAGGGGTGGTATTGAGGGAGGGTCACACTTTGGGAAGGGTGATACTGAGGGAGGGTCACACTGTGCGGGGGGTGGTATTGAGGGAGGTTCACACTTTGGGAAGGGTGATACAGAGGGAGGGGTGATACTGAGGGAGGGTCACACTGTGGGAGGGGTGGTTTGAGGGAGGGTCACACTGTGGAGGAGTGATACTGAGGGAGGGTCACCGTGCGAGGGGTGGTATTGAGGGAGGCTCACACTGTGGGAGGGGTGATACTGAGGGATGGTCACACTGTGCGAGGGGTGGTATTGAGGGAGGGTCACACTTTGGGAATGGTGATGCTGAGGGAGGGGTGATATTGAGGGAGGTTCACTGTGGAGGGGTGATACTGAGGGAGGGTCACACTGTGGAGGGGTGATACTGAGGGAGGGTCACAGTGTGCGAAGGGTGGTATCGAGGGAGGGTCACACTTTGGGAAGGGTGATACTGAGGGAGGGTCACACTGTGGAGGGTTGATACTGAGGGAGGGTCACACTGTGCGAGGGGTGGTATTGAGGGAGGGTCACACTTTAGGAAGGGTGATACTGAGGGAGGGGTGATATTGAGGGAGGGTTACACTGTGGAGGGGTGATACTGAGGGAGGGTCACACTGGAAGGGGTGGTATTGAGGGAGGGTCACACTTTGGGAAGGGTGATACTGAGGGAGGGGTGATATTGAGGGAGGGTCACACTTTGGGGTGATACTGAGGGTGGGTCACACTGTGGAGTGGTGATACTGAGGGAGGGTCACACTGTGCGAGGGGTGGTATTGAGGGAGGGTCACACTTTGGGAAGGGTGATACTGAGGGAGGGTCACACTGTGGAGGGGTGATACAGGGAGGGTCACTGTGGGGGGGTGGTTTGAGGGAGGGTGACTCTGTGGGAGGGGTGATACTGAGGGAGGGTCACACTATGGAGGGGTGATACTGAGGGAGGGTCACACTGTGCGAGGGGCAGTATTGAGGGAGGGTCACACTTTGGGAAGTGTGATACTGAGGGAGGGGTGATATTGCGGGAGGGTCACACTGTGGAGGGGTGATACTGAGGGAGGGTCACACTGTGCAAGGGGTGGTATTGAGGGAGGGTCACACTAGGAAGGGTGATACTGTGGGAGGGGTGATATTGAGGGAGGGTCACACTGTGCGAGGGGTGGTATTGAGGGAGGGTCACACTTTGGGAAGGGTGATACTGAGGGAGGCTCACACTGTGGGAGGGGTGATACTGAGGGATGGTCACACTGTGCGAGGGGTGGTATTGAGGGAGGGTCACACTTTGGGAATGGTGATGCTGAGGGAGGGGTGATATTGAGGGAGGTTCACTGTGGAGGGGTGATACTGAGGGAGGGTCACACTGTGGAGGGGTGATACTGAGGGAGGGTCACAGTGTGCGAAGGGTGGTATCGAGGGAGGGTCACACTTTGGGAAGGGTGATACTGAGGGAGGGTCACACTGTGGAGGGTTGATACTGAGGGAGGGTCACACTGTGCGAGGGGTGGTATTGAGGGAGGGTCACACTTTAGGAATGGTGATACTGAGGGAGGGGTGATATTGAGGGAGGGTTACACTGTGGAGGGGTGATACTGAGGGAGGGTCACACTGGAAGGGGTGGTATTGAGGGAGGGTCACACTTTGGGAAGGGTGATACTGAGGGAGGGGTGATATTGAGGGAGGGTCACACTTTGGGGTGATACTGAGGGAGGGTCACACTGTGCGAGGGGTGGTATTGAGGGAGGGTCACACTTTGGGAAGGGTGATACTGAGGGAGGGTCACACTGTGGAGGGGTGATACAGGGAGGGTCACTGTGGGGGTGTGGTTTGAGGGAGGGTGACTCTGTGGGAGGGGTGATACTGAGGGAGGGTCACACTATGGAGGGGTGATACTGAGGGAGGGTCGCACTGTGGGAGGGGCAGTATTGAGGGAGGGTCACACTTTGGGAAGTGTGATACTGAGGGAGGGGTGATATTGCGGGAGGGTCACACTGTGGAGGGGTGATACTGAGGGAGGGTCACACTGTGCAAGGGGTGGTATTGAGGGAGGGTCACACTAGGAAGGGTGATACTGTGGGAGGGGTGATATTGAGGGAGGGTCACACTGTGCGAGGGGTGGTATTGAGGGAGGGTCACACTTTGGGAAGGGTGATACTGAGGGAGGGTCACACTGTGGAGGGGTGATACTGAGGGAGTGTCACACTGTGCGAGGGGTGGTATTGAGGGAGGGTCACACTTTGGGAAGGGTGATACTGAGGGAGGGTCACACTGTGGAGGGATGCTACTGAGGGAGGGTCACACTGTGCGAGGGGTGGTATTGAGGGAGGGTCGCACTTTGGGAAGGGTGATATTGAGGGAGGGTCACACTGTGGGAGGGATGGTATTGAGGGAGGTTCACACTTTAGGAAGGGTGATACTGAGGGAGGGGTGATATTGAGGGAGTGGCACATTGTGGGAGGGGTGATACTGAGGGAGGGTCGATACTGAGGGAGGGTCACACTGTGGGAGGGGTGGTGTCAATATACAGATGCAGAGTAGAGAGCACCCTAACAAGTTACATCACTGCTCTGTACGGAAACTGCACTGTGGTGGACAGGAAGACTCCACAACAGGTCGTCAAAACTGTCGAGTGCATCCCCAGCACCTGCCTACCCACCATTAAGGACACGTATACTGAAAAGGAGTAGTAACATCATGAAGGTTCCCAGCACCCTGCTCGTGGACTGTTTGTCCCACTCCCATTGGGGAGGAGGCTACGTAGCATCCACACCAGGACCACCAGTCTCAAAATCAGTTACGATCTCTAAGCATTAGGGCTGATCGATACCTCCTCCCACTAACCCACCCCTCCACACCCCCAACCACCACTACTTTATCATTTCCTGTCAGTCACCTTACATACAGACACTCCTGTGCCTCGTGTCACTTTATGGACATACAATCAATATAGGTACATAAGCTATCTTATGTATTTATATTTTTTGTGTCTTTTTAAGTATTGCTTTCTTTATCTTTTGTGGGTTTTTGAGCTGTATCGGGTGCAGAGCATCAATTACTTCACTCTCCATTACACCAGTGTGCTGGGAGTAACAATAAACGGTCTGGAATTACAAATGCTGAAAAGACAAGTAATGGAGGAGTTCGCAGCCTGAACAAATGAACTTTGTTCAACAAGATGCTCTTCCAGATCAATGTGTTGAGGGACCAGCCAGGGGAAGGTATTCCAGACCTGATTTTGTCCAGTGAGAAAGTGTTGTTGTCAAAAGCACAAGCGATTCTGCAATCGAGGAAATCCAGAGCCACACACACAAAATGCTGGAGGAACTCAGCAGGTCAGGCAGCATCTATGGAGACGGAATAAACAGTCAGCATTTCAGGCCGAGACTCTTCTTCAGACCTGGAAAGGAAAGGATGGGGTAGAAGCTAGAATAAGACTGTGGGGGAGAGGGAGAAGTACACACTGGGAGGTGAGGGGTGAGACCAAGTGAGGGGGAAGGTGGGTGAGTGGGGGAGGGGGATGAAGTGAGACACTGGGAGATGATAGGTGAGACCAAGTGAGGGGAAAGGTGGGTGAGTGGGGAGGGGGGATGAAGTGAGACACTGGGAGGTGATAGGTGAGACCAGGTGAGGGAGAAGATGGGTGGGTGGGGGTGGGAGATGAAGTGAGACACTGGGAGGTGATAGGTGAGACCAGGTGAGGGGGAAGGTGGGTGGGTGGGGGAGGGGGATGAAGTGAGACACTGGGAGGTGATAGGTGAGACCGGGTGAGAGGGAAGGTGGGTGGGTGGGGAGGGGGATGAAGTGAGACACTGGGAGGTGATAGGTGAGACCGGGTGAGAGGGAAGGTGGGTGGGTGGGGAGGGGGATGAAGTGAGACACTGGGAGGTGATAGGTGAGACCAGGTGAGGGGGAAGGTGGGTGGTTGGGGAGGGGGATGGAGTGAGACACTGGGAGGTGATAGGTGAGACCAGGTGAGGGGGAAGGTGGATGAAGTGAGACACTGGGAGGTGATAGGTGAGACCAGGTGAGGGGGAAGGGGGATGAAGTGAGACACTGGGAGGTGATAGGTGAGACCAGGTGAGGGGGAAGGTGTGTGGGTGGGGGAGAGGGATGAAGTGAGACACTGGGAGGTGAAAGGGGGAATTTGACAGGAGAGGAGAGTGGACCCTGGGAATGAGAAGGGTAACCAGAGGGAAGTGATAGGCAGGTCAGAAGGGAAGGGGGTAAGAGGAAAACCAGAATGGGGAATGGAAAAATGGGGAGGAGGGAGAAAGTACAGCAAGTTAGGGGAATCAATGTTAATGCCATCAGGTTGAAGGCTACCCAGACAGAATATGAGGCATGTCAAGAAGTCTTTGAGGAAGACTGATCAAGAAATAAGAGGATCTGACAATGACTTTGAAAAAGCAATCATTCAAAGTGAAACAATGGAATGAAATTTAAACAGTGAGGGAGACAGATCAGACTGCAGACGCTGGGGTCTGGCACAACACAGAAAGCTGGAGTTACCCAGCAGGTACCCTACGAAAATGGATGTTTCTGGGAGAAACCCTTCACCTGGATTGGACAGCACAGGCTGGAGAGCACACAGAAATAACCGCAAGAGAAATAGATTCCTGAACCGATCACTTGTATGATAACTCAGTGCAGATTGATAAAGTGGTTAAAAGGTGAACGGTGTGTTCGTTGGTCAGGGACTGAGTTCCAGAGCCATGAAGTAACATTGCAGCTCTATAAAACCCCACTTGGACAACACGTGTTCACTTCTGGTCACCTCGCTACAGAAAGCTTTTGAGAGGGTGCAGAGGTGATGCAGCAGGATGCTGCCTAGAATACAGACAATGTCTCATAAGGACAAGTTGAGTGAGCAAAGGAGGCTGAGAGGTGACCTGATCGAGGTGTACAAGATGGTGAGAGGCATCAATCGAATGGACAGCGAGTTCTTTTTCCCAGCACAGAAAGGGCAATATAAGGGAGCACAGCTTTCACGTCAAATAAGAGAACATCGGCAGTGCAGGAAATCCAAGCAACACACACAAAACGCTGAAGAAACTCAGTCGATGTACAGTCGGTATTTCAGGCCAAGACCATTCGGAGTCACGCCAAAGAGTTTCAGCCCAAAATGTCGACTGTACTCTTTTTCATCGATGCTGCCTGGCCTGATCAGTTCCTCCAGCATTTTGTGTGTGTATGATTTTAAGGTGACTGGGAGAAAGTATGGGGGATATCAGAGGCCCTTCTCAATCACCTGCATTCCAAAAGCAATCACTCCCTATAACTCACTGATGGGAACAGTTAATGAAACAGGCCTTCAGACCATATTGACTGTGCCAAACTATTTTAATTGTTCTGAATATACCAGAAGTCTCCTCAAGTAAGGGCAAAATATCAAAATGCAACAGTTGCTATGAATTTGCTAGGGGTGTCGAGGCCCCTAGGAGACAGAGGTGTTGGTCTAGGGTCCCCTCACAGTCCACAGGGGACAGAGATGTGGGTGTAGGGACCCCTCACAGTTCACAGGGGACAGAGGTGTGGGTGTAGGGACCCCTCACTGTCCACAGGGGACAGAGGTGTGGGTGTAGGGTCCCCTCACTGTCCACAGGGGACAGAGGTGTGGGTGTCGGGTCCCCTCACTGTCCACAGGGGACAGAGGTGTGGGTGTAGGGACCCCTCACTGTCCACAGGGGACAGAGACCTGGGTGTAGGGACCCCTCACAGTCCACAGGGGACAGAGGTGTGGGTGTAGGGTCCCCTCACAGTCCACAGGCGACAGAGCTGTGGGTGTAGGGACCCCTCACTGTCCACAGGGGACAGAGGTGTGGGTGTTGGGTCCCCTCACAGTTCACAGAGGACAGAGGTGTGGGTGTAGGGACCCCTCACTGTCCACAGGGGACAGAGGTGTGGGTGTAGGGACCCCTCACAGTCCACAGGGGACAGAGGTGTGGGTGTCGGGTCCCCTCACTGTCCACAGGGGACAGAGGTGTGGGTGTCGGGTCCCTTCACAGTTCACAGGGGACAGAGGTGTGGGTGTAGGGACCCCTCACAGTCCACAGGGGACAGAGGTGTGGGTGTCGGGTCCCCTCACTGTCCACAGGGGACAGAGGTGTGGGTGTCGGGTCCCCTCACAGTTCACAGGGGACAGAGGTGTGGGTGTCGGGTCCCCTCACTGTCCACAGGGGACAGAGGTGTGGGTGTCGGGTCCCCTCACAGTTCACAGGGGACAGAGGTGTGGGTGTATGGACCCCTCACAGTTCACAGGGGACAGAGGAGTGGGTGTAGGGACCCCTCACTGTTCACAGGGGACAGAGGTGTGGGTGTTGGGTCCCCTCACAGTCCACAGGGGACAGAGGTGTGGGTGTAGGGACCCCTCACAGTTCACAGGGGACAGAGGAGTGGGTGTAGGGACCACTCACTGTTCACAGGGGACAGAGGTGTGGGTGCAGGGTCCCCTCACAGTCCACAGGGGACAGAGATGTGGGTGTCGGGTCCCCTCACTGTCCACAGGGGACAGAGGTGTGGGTGTCGGGACACCTCACTGTCCACAGGGGACAGAGGTGTGGGTGTCGGGTCCCCTCACAGTCCACAGGGGACAGAGGTGTGGGTGTCGGGTCCCCTCACAGTCCACAGGGGACAGAGGAGTGGGTGTAGGGACCCCTCACTGTTCACAGGGGACAGAGGTGAGGGTGTAGGGACCCCTCACAGTCCACAGGGGACAGAGGTGTGGGTGTAGGGTCCCCTCACTGTCCACAGGGGACAGAAGTGAGGGTGTCGGGTCCCCTCACAGTCCACAGGGGACAGAGGTGTGGGTGTTGGGTCCCCTCACAGTTCACAGAGGACAGAGGTGTGGGTGTAGGGACCCCTCACTGTCCACAGGGGACAGAGGTGTGGGTGTCGGGTCCCCTCACAGTCCACAGGGGACAGAGGTGTGGGTGTAGGGTCCCCTCACAGTCCACAGGGGACAGAGGTGTGGGTGTCGGGTCCCCTCACTGTCCACAGGGGACAGAGATGTGGGTGTCGGGTTCCCTCACTGTCCACAGGGGACAGAGGTGTGGGTGTAGGGACCCCTCACAGTCCACAGGGGACAGAGGTGTGGGTGTCGGGTCCCCTCACAGTTCACAGGGGACAGAGGCGTGGGTGTATGGACCCCTCACAGTTCACAGGGGACAGAGGAGTGGGTGTAGGGACCCCTCACTGTCCACAGGGGACAGAGGTGTGGGTGTCGGGTCCCCTCACAGTTCACAGGGGTCAGAGGTGTGGGTGTAGGGACCCCTCACAGTTCACAGGGGACAGAGGAGTGGGTGTAGGGACCTCTCACTGTTCACAGGGGACAGAGGTGTGGGTGTAGGGTCCCCTCACTGTCCACAGGGGACAGAGGTGTGGGTGTTGGGTCCCCTCACTGTCCACAGGGGACAGAAGTGTGGGTGTCAGGTCCCCTCACAGTCCACAGGGGACAGAGGTGTGGGTGTAGGGTCCCCTCACAGTCCACAGGGGACAGAGGTGTGGGTGTCGGGTCCCCTCACTGTCCACAGGGGACAGAGGTGTGGGTGTAGGGTCCCCTCACAGTCCACAGGGGACAGAGGTGTGGGTGTCGGGTCCCCTCACTGTCCACAGGGGACAGAGGTGTGGGTGTAGGGACCCCTCACAGTCCACAGGGGACAGAGGTGTGGGTGTCGGGACCCCTCACTGTCCACAGGGGACAGAGACCTGGGTGTAGGGACCCCTCACAGTCCACAGGGGACAGAGGTGTGGGTGTAGGGTCCCCTCACAGTCCACAGGGGACAGAGGTGTGGGTGTTGGGTCCCCTCACAGTTCACAGAGGACAGAGGTGTGGGTGTAGGGACCCCTCACTGTTCACAGGGGACAGACGTGTGGGTGTAGGGTCCCCTCACAGTCTACAGGGGACAGAGGTGTGGGTGTAGGGACCCCTCACTGTTCACAGGGGACAGAGGTGTGGGTGTAGGGTCCCCTCACAGTCCACAGGGGACAGAGGTGTGGGTGTTGGTTCCCCTCACAGTTCACAGAGGACAGAGGTATGGGTGTAGGGACCCCTCACTGTCCACAGGGGACAGAGGTGTGGGTGTCGGGTCCCCTCACAGTCCACAGGGGACAGAGGTGTGGGTGTCGGGTCCCCTCACAGTCCACAGGGGACAGAGGTGTGGGTGTCGGGTCCCCTCACTGCCAACAGCGGACAGAGGTGTGGGTGTAGGGACCCCTCACAGTCCACAGGGGACAGAGGTGTGGGTGTCGGGTCCCCTCACAGTTCACAGGGGACAGAGGTGTGGGTGTCGGGTCCCCTCACTGTCCACAGGGGACAGAGGTGTGGGTGTCGGGTCCCCTCACAGTTCACAGGGGACAGAGGTGTGGGTGTAGGGACCCCTCACAGTTCACAGGGGACAGAGGAGTGGGTGTAGGGACCCCTCACTGTTCACAGGGGACAGAGGTGTGGGTGTAGGGTCCCCTCACAGTCTACAGGGGACAGAGGTGTGGGTGTAGGGTCCCCTCACAGTCCACCAGGGGACAGAGATATGGGTGTAGGGTCCCCTCACTGTCCACAGGGGACAGAGGTGAGGGTGTAGGGACCCCTCACAGTCCACAGGGGACAGAGGTGTGGGTGTAGGGTCCCCTCACTCTCCACAGGGGACAGAGGTGTGGGTGTAGGGACCCCTCACTGTTCACAGGGGACAGAGGTGTGGGTGTAGGGACCCCTCACTGTCCACAGGGGACAGAGGAGTGGGTGTAGGGACCCCTCACTGTTCACAGGGGACAGAGGTGTGGGTGTAGGGTCCCCTCACAGTCCACAGGGGACAGAGGTGTGGGTGTAGGGACCCCTCACAGTCCACAGGGGACAGAGGTGTGGGTGTAGGGTCCACTCACTTTCCACAGGGGACAGAGGTGTGGGTGTAGGGACCCCTCACTGTTCACAGGGGACAGAGGTGTGGGTGTAGGGACCCCTCACAGTCCACAGGGGACAGAGGTGTGGGTGTAGGGACCCCTCACTGTTCACAGGGGACAGAGGTGTGGGTGTAGGGACCCCTCACAGTCCACAGGGGACAGAGGTGTGGGTGTAGGGACCCCTCACAGTCCACAGGGGACAGAGGTGTGGGTGTAGGGTCCCCTCACTGTCCACAGGGGACAGAGGTGTGGGTGTAGGGTCCCCTCACTGTTCACAGGGGACAGAGGTGTGGGTGTAGGGTCCCCTCACTGTTCACAGGGGACAGAGGTGTGGTTGTAGGGTCCCCTCACTGTCCACAGGGGACAGAGGTGTGAGTGTAGGGTCCCCTCACTGTTCACAGGGGACAGAGGTGTGGGTGTAGGGTCCCCTCACTGTTCACAGGGGACAGAGGTGTGGGTGTAGGGACCCCTCACAGTCCACAGGGGACAGAGGTGTGGGTGTAGGGACCCCTCACTGTTCACAGGGGACAGAGGTGTGGGTGTAGGGACCCCTCACAGTCCACAGGGGACAGAGGTGTGGGTGTAGGGTCCCCTCACTGTCCACAGGGGACAGAGGTGTGGGTGTAGGGACCCCTCACAGTCCACAGGGGACAGAGGTGTGGGTGTAGGGACCCCTCACAGTCCACAGGGGACAGAGGTGTGGGTGTAGGGACCCCTCACTGTTCACAGGGGACAGAGGTGTGGGTGTAGGGTCCCCTCACTGTTCACAGGGGACAGAGGTGTGGGTGTAGGGTCCCCTCACTGTTCACAGGGGACAGAGGTGTGGGTGTAGGGTCCCCTCACTGTCCACAGGGGACAGAGGTGTGGGTGTAGGGTCCCCTCACAGTCCACAGGGGACAGAGGTGTGGGTGTAGGGTCCCCTCACTGTCCACAGGGGACAGAGGTGTGGGTGTAGGGACTCCTCACTGTCCACAGGGGACAGAGGTGTGGGTGTAGGGACTCCTCACTTTTTACAGGGGACAGGTGTGGGTGTAGGGACTCCTCACAGTTCACAGAGGACAGGGGTGTGGGTTTGAAGTCAGATGTCGGGGCCTGACAAATCGGGGTTTCAAGATAAACCTGTTGTCTTTCTCAAAGGCATAAAGTCAAACTGATGTTTATTTGATATTTTTTGGAGATGCAGCATAAAACAGACCATTCCAGCTTTTCACACAAAGCTTGACAACCCCTGATTTAACCCTAACCTAATCAGATGACAACTTACAATGACAAATTAACCTATTAACTTGTATGCCTTTGGACTGTGGGAGGAAACCGGAACACCCAGACAACTCATGTCCATGGGGAGGAACCTAGAAACTCCTTACAGAGGAAGCCAGGATTAAACTCCTACTTCTGACACACTAATCTGTAATAGCATCGTGCAAACTTCCACAGAATATTGCACAGGTGTAATGAAAAACTTATTTGTAACAGCATCACTGGCTCTCAGAGCATCAGATAAACAGCAGTCACTGGAAAAAATATAAATCAGAGATAAATAATATGCAAAATGAAGCATGATAGAACATAATCAGAAGAAGAAATCCCAGTGTTGCTTTACTTGAGCTTGTACCAGTTGGTTCAAAAACGAAGTAGCTGTTGCTGAACCTGGTGTTGTGGGTCTTCTCCCGAGAGGAGCCAAGCGGAGATGTGCTGGCCTGGGTGTCACTTTCTCCTGTGGACACTACCAAAGGTGGGCAGGGACGTGCCTCTGATGTATTGGCACGAGTCCATCTCTCTCTGGAGCTTCTTCTGTTCCTGCGTATTTGGATTGCCGTACCAGACCATGATGTAACCGTGCCTTTAATGTCTCAGTGAGGAGTTATGTGTAACATTGACCGAGTTTCGGAGCCTTTGCTTGGGGAAAAGAAAGTTCTCTCAACAACCTTTCAGCCACTTCTTGTCCACTTCCAGAGTTCCATCTTTCACTCGAACCCAAGTATCAGTTGCGTCTGAGAGGGGAATCGTTCGTGGCAAAGTGCACTGCCCTCTGTGACAGCCTCTTGGTGACTGTGAATTGGTTCTCTCCGCAGGGAAAGGTCAGTTTGAAGTCTGTTCTCCTTTTCTATTGAATCAGATTTGTTTTGTTCCAGTAGAGCAGTAGGAGGGAGACCCACACCAGCACTGGGAGCCTCCTTCCATCTGCCTGGGGTTACATGGGACCTGGTCATTGGCCAACTCACTCACCTCACTGGTATTTACAAAATACCCTCTCATGGAAGCTTGGCCAGAACCTTCCATTATAAGACCAGAAGACACTGGATTAGAGTGAGGCCATTCAGCCCATCAGGCCTACTCCACCATTCCACCATGGCTGAATTTTTTTCCCATATTCTCCTAGTAATCTTTAACCTCTTACTAATCAAGAACCCATCAAGCTTTGCCTTAAACACACCCAATGACCTAGCCTCCACAGCCCTCTCAATGAATTCCAGAGTCACCGCCCTCTGTCTAAAGAATTCCTCCTCATCTCTGTTCTAAAGGATGTCTGTATCCTGAGACCGTGCCCTTTGTGCCAGTCTCCCTCACTACCGGAAGCATCATCTCCATGTCTGATCTCTCCAAGCCATCCAGTAAACGGAAGGTGCAAATCTCTCTCTCCCCCCCTCCCCCCCTCTCTCTCTCCCCCCCCCCCCCGTTAGCCCTGATTGAAAGAGGATTCAATAGGTGGGGGAGCATGGGTGATGTGGGAGGGGATTCAGTGGGTGGGGAGAGTCAGTGATGGGGAGAGTATCTATGAGCTGTGGGAGGGGATTCAGTGGGTAGGGGGAGTCAGTGACAGGGGAGAGTGTCCGTGGGCTGTGGGAGGGGATTCGGTGGGTGGGGGGAGTTGGTGATGGGGAGAGTGCTTGTGGGATGGGATTTGGTGGATGGGGGGTGTCACTGACAGGGGAGAGTGTCTGTGGGCTGTGGGAGGGGATTCGGTGAGTGGGGGGAGTCGGTGATGGGGAGAGTGTTTGTGGGATGGGGTAGGATTCTGACTCTTGGACCGAGTGCTCTGGACCTCCCTCCTGATTGGACAAATGCTGAGATCCATTTGTAACTGCGTTTTCCCTCACCAGATTGTCAATTCGAAAGAAGGTCGATTTTATGAGGATAAATTCAAACTAACCTCAGAGCTACACATTCGGAATGTGAGCCAGAACGATACTGGGAACTACACCTGCCTGCTGAAGGGGAAAGAGAATGGGGAAACTGTGGAGCTGCGGTCCGTCTCCTCACTGCGTGTTATTGGTAAGGGTGTCCATGACTGACTGCGCAACGGCCCAGATCGGGAAAAGGTTATCAGCTCAGCCACTCAGAGGGTGCTGAGAGCGCGGAACGAGCTGCTGGAATGTGGGTTTGATGTTGATGTTTATTTACTTATAAATACAGTGGGGAACGTGCCACCCCTTCGATCAACCCTAGCTTAATCACAGGGTAATTTGCAATGACCAGTGAACCCACTGGTCACAGCTGGTCTGTGGACTGTGGGACGAAGCGTGTGCTCACACTTCTTACTGAACTCCAACGTCCTGGGCTGAAGTGGGTCGTATTGACGGTGAGCCTCTGGGAGAAGTTTGGATCGGTACATGGATGAGAGGGGGTATCGAGGATTTTGGTCCAGGTGCAGGTTGGTGGGGCTAGGCAGAACAATAGTTCAGCATGGAGTAGATGGGCCAAAAGGCCTGTTTTGGTGCTGTAGAGCTGTATGTCTCTGTGAAGAAGCTCTTTCTCATATTCTAAAATTTTTCACATTTCACCTTTAACCCATGACCTCTAGTTCCCTTCTGACTCATCTTCAGTGGAAAAATCCTTCTTGCATTTACCCTTTCTATACCCCTCATAATTTTGTACACATCTCTCAAATCTCCCCTCAATCTCCTTTGTGCCAGTGAATAATATCATAACCTATTCAACCTTTCCTTATAACTCAGGAAATAAAAGATTAAATTCAGATCCAGGGCACCCATGGGTTCCTGCTGATGTCCCCCATAAATGACACCCTCAAACAACTCCAGAAGACTGGCCACAAAACCTTTACTTCAGAGTCAGAATCAGGTTGATTATCACTGACATATGGTGTGAAATGTGTTGTTTTGTGACAGCAGTACAGGGCAAGGTATAAAATATTTCTAGAAGTTACAAATTAAAAAGTGCAGAAAAGGAATAAACAGATAGTCAGCATGGACCATTCAGAAATCTGAAGCAGAGGGAAAGAGGCTGTTCTTAAAATTCTTCAGGCTCCTGCTCCTCCTGATGGTGGTAATGAGAAGAGAGCATCTCCTGGATGGTGAAGATCCTTCGTGATGGATGCTGCATGGCCTTGTAAAGGCATCCTCGATGCTGGGCTTCTGGTGCCCGTGACGGAGCTCGCTGGGTTTACAACCATCTGCAACTGTTTCCGATCCTATACAGCGGCCCCTCCATACCAGATGGTGATGCAACCAGTTGGCATGCTCTCCACGGTCCATCTGTAGAAATTTGCTAGAGTCTTTCTTGATGTACCAAATCTTCTCAAATTCCTACTGAAATATAGCCACTGTGCCTACTTTGTGACTGCATCAATGTGTTGGGCCTCAGAGAGGCTGACGTCCAGGAACTTGAAGCTGTTCAGCCTTTCCATCACTGACCCCTCAATGAGGACACCTATGGATCCTTTTCTTTCACTGTTACAACTGTCACACAACATTCCAGCATCTTGGCTAATATATAGAGCAGAGAACATAGACCAGTACAGCACAAGAATGGCCCTTCGTTCCACAATGTTGTACTGAACCAATTAAATTAGCAACCAAATGGCCATCTAAACTAATCTCTCATGCGTACACAACGTCCATATCTTTCCGTTGTTCTCACATTCATGAGCCTATCTAAATACCTCTTAGTAGTCTCTAATGTATCTGCCTTTACCACCAAGTTTGTCCAACCTCTCATTATAGCACATGCTCTCTGAGGTGGGCAGCATCCGAGTGAATCTCTTCGGCACCCTTTCTAAAGCCTTTCTTTCTTTCTTTCTTTCTTTCTTTCTTTCTTTCTTTCTTTCTTTCTTTCTTTCTTTCTTTTTAAATCTTTTTATTAGTTTTTAAGCAAACATAAATGAAACATGAATACAAAGAGTTTGAGAGTACATAGTTAATAGATTAAGTAGACATCCAAATATATAATAATCAATATATATAACCTCCCAAACTCATAGTATTTATGAACAAAAGAAATAAAAAGGAAAAAAAAACCCAAAACAAGAGAAGAAAAAAAACACTAACCAACATGGACCACTGCATTATGTCAAATATATACAGTAGTGCCAATAACTCCGAACCTCCATCCAAATAATTAAGGATAATAAAAGTGAGGTTTAGGAAAAGACAATCTAACTCATATGAAAATGTTGAATAAATGGTTTCCAAGTTTCTTCAAATTTAACCGAAGGATCAAAAACAACACTTCTAATTTTTTCTAAGCTCAAACAAGAGATAATTTGAGAAAACCACTGAAATATAGTTGGAGGATTAATTTCTTTCCAATTCAA